>NW_004444059.1:6657777-6675901 GCF_000243295.1 Trichechus manatus latirostris | reverse complement strand
TGTTAACCAATGTCATAAAACAATATGTGTACTACTGTTTCATGAGAAACTATTTGTTCTGTAAGCCTTCACCTGAAGTACAATAAAAAAATAAATTAAAAAAAAATGGTGGTCTTAAGCTTGGCCAACATCACCAGAATTATAGCTTTGTCAAATTGGGGTAGGTAAAAAGATGGCTGGATGGCTGGAAGGTAGGGAGAGAAGGAGGGAGGGAAGAAGGGAAGAAAGAAGGAAGGAAAGAAGAAAAGAAAGATATAAAAACAATTCCTGATTATTTTCTAAAAAGTAGTAGTATTTATTCAGAGTTCAGAAAATAAGTAATCTACTCAATGACACTAAAACACAGGGTGAATTGAAGCAATGTAATAACTCTCAACAACTAAATATAGGCTGAAATAAACCCAAACCACTGAAATACAGTGGCTCTACTGACACACGGCTAACAAAACCCCAAAAATGTAACCAAGGAAAGACTTATAAGAAGCCACCCTATTTGACAAGTTTAGTGAGCATTATACATGTCAGGCACTAGGTAAGGTACCAGGATTTAACCATCAACAAGACAGACACAGTCCCTGCCCTCATGGAGTTTACTTACTAGATGAACTAGAAACTATGCAAAAGTCAACTAAATAAAAGTAAAATGCTAAGAAGAAAAAAACTGCATGCTATGACAGAGAAAACAGAGGGAGAACTTACTACAGACAGGGTAGAAACAACTTTAGTTCATGCCTTATACCCTCAGTGGGAAAAAAGCTATCACCATGGGCACTCTTCATTTTTTAAAAAAATATTTTAAGCCACTTAATGAATAATTTATAGAAGTAACAATAATGGAATAATGAAACAACTTTATTAGAAATTTTACTAAGACTTTAAAACAAAGCAAATACAAATTTTTATTCCACGATAACTTGGTTTTAAAGGTAAACGGACCTGAAATGGATGGAGTTTTCTGAATGTAACTCATCAACTGTCATGCCTTAACCTAAGAACATTATCCATCTTGTGAATACTGCCTCTTGATTTCAAATACTTCTTTAACAGATTTTAGCTTATCTTAGCATCATCAACACTTATGAAAACCTTGATGACTTATAATTTTGTTGAAGACAGGACAGCCATTTCCTTTGCTCCAAAATTACCAAAGATTTTCATTTAGTTTAGGTATACATCTCTAGCTACAGCATTTGTCCACTTATGAACCATATCAGGTAAATTTTGGTGCCAAACAGAGAGAGAGAGAGACGGAAAGATAGCTGCTATCAAGTCAACTCTGACTCATGAAGACCTTATATACAACAGAATGAAACACTGCCCAGTCCTGCATCATCCTCGTACTCTCTAGCATGTTCAAGTCCATTGTCATGTTGGAGTCCATCAGTCCATCGTTGCAAAAACTCACTGAGGGTCTCCCTCACAATCACTGGTCCTCTGCTTCACAAAACATGATGTCCTCTTCCCAGTGATCGATCACTCCTGATGACATGTCCAAAGCAAAGGGTTAGACAATGTTTTGTAGTGATCCATGTTTTCATTGGCTAATTTCTGGAAGTAGATCACCAGGACTTTCTTCCTGGTCTTAGTCTGGAAGCTCCGTTGAAACCTGTCCACCATGGGTGACCTTGCTTGCATTTGAAGTAGCAGTGGCATAGCTTCCAGCATCACAGCAACACGCATTCCACCACAGTACGGCAAACTAACAGGTGGTGAGGTGTCAAATATAGAAGATGAAAAAATAATGTCATATGTCCTTATAGCAAAACAAGATGGTCCAGGTTCTTGCTGTAAAATATTGCATGATAAAATCCTTCTGTTAAATGACTACTTATGTGAGAAACCATATTTCCCTTTTGTTCTTAGAAATATATTGCTCACTCGTCAATTCCTGAGTTTGAGAAAGTTCATCTAGGATATGTTCATTGGACGACTCATAGTCTGAGATCTCCCTTATACGATCAATTTCAACATCATCATTATAATCTGGAGTGCTATCAATCTCCTTCCCATTCATCTTTTGATTCATTTAAAACCTAAAACTCTGTCAATTTTCTTTCCTTTTCCATTATGGACAGAAAATGAAAAACTTTGAACTCTCAACTGTATTCAATGAAAGCTAAAGGAAAAAAGACTAAAAAGATGGTGTCTCTAGACTTATACTTTCCTCAAAGATGATACAATAGTAATGATTTATTTCATAAGTGCATCATCTTCTAGATGATTCCATCATTTTTCTGTTTTGTTATTATTATGGTCTCTTTTTAACATAGTTGGAAATAACTGATTAGTAATAACGAGGTAATTCCTAGAATGATAAATTAGCAAAACTATTTCAAAACATAGGAAAAAATAAAATCACAAAGATCTCATTATGTATCTTAGATTTATAAAAGGGCCCAAGAGACCTACATGGTAATAGCAAAAAGTATGGAAATTTTCTATTTGTTCTTTGGAAGACTTCAAAGAAAGAATAAAAGTCACGAAATACACCAATCCTTACAAATACTTGTTGTTGTTAGGTGCTGTCAAGTCGGTTCTGACTCACAGCGACCCTATGTACAAGAGAACAAAACACTGCCTGGTCCTGTGCCATCCTCAAAACCATTATTATGCTTGAGCCTACTGTTGCAGCCACTGTGTCAGTCCATCTCATTGAGAGTCTTCCTCTTCTTCACTGACCCTCTAATTTACCAAGCATGATGTCCTTCTCCAGGAACTGGTCCCTCCTGATAACATGCCCGAAGTACATGAGATGAAGTCTCGCCATCCTCGCTTCCAAGGAGCATTCTGCCTGAACTGCTCAAAAAAAAAAAAACTCAAAAACTAAAATTGTGTCCAATATGAGTACAAGAAAAAAATCATTTGTGTATCTATATATTGGAACAATAACACATATTCTGTAACTAGTTTTTTAAATGCTGTCATATAAAGAATAACCATTTCTGGTTATAGCTCAATATTGAAGAACATTTATAAAAAGCACAAAGCAGAAATTCAATGAACACTTGTTAAAAATTTCTGATTTCTCTTCCTTTCCTCATCCTATTATCTGGTAATTTTAATTCTCCTCCAATACAGAAAACTGCTCACTAAGAAAGAAGAGAGGTTTCCAGGACTAGCAAAAACACACACACACACACACACACACACACACACACACACACACACACACACTTATATATCCAGAATAAGGAGTCATCGCCTTTATCTCAACATATACCCGTATATTTCAATAGCTGTAAGGCAGACTCCTCTTCATTGTAACTCTCAATTTCAATTTTTAATGCCTTCCTCTCTCATTTTTTTTTTTTTTAAACTAAACCTCTTTTGTCCCTTGTATATTCTCCCATTATACATTTTCATGAGGTGATAGAGCCAAGATACCCCCTGGCCTTGTCTCCTGACCTCGAGCAATGCCTGACTCCCAGGGTTATTGGGAGGATCAAATAAAATAATGAATGTTAAAAAAATACACTATAAAATACTGTAAGAATATTTATGAATAATCTACAAATATATCTTGATGCCATGGTAGCTTTTTTTTTCAATCTGAGATTCTTTTACAGTTGTATCTCATATAAATCCAACAACATTCCTGACAAAATTTCCTATAACTTCTATCTCAGGAAAAGAAAGAATGACAGATCACGTAACTTAAGCAGGGTGACTCAGTTTGAAGAGCCTTGGCTTCTTCATCATATTCTTTTCAGGAAGTGATTATTTTTACATTGCAGAAAATACAGACTCTAAACTGGGAATCAGCTATTGTCCGAAGACTATCAAAATTCTAGCATTTGAAAACAGCAGCTACTCTTAGTTATCTTCATATCTTTACTTCCACTTTGTTTCCAAACCTGTCTTTCCTGTCCACCAATAAAACCATACTATGGTCACCAAGAAAATGCCAAAACCAAAGGACACCGTTCAGCTCTCATCTGATTTGACCTTGTGCATCACACTGTTTAACATTCTCTTATACAATAGCTACAATGGTTCAACTTTCTTATTCATCCTACCTTGGTAGCTCCTTCTCAGTCTTCTTACACTAAAATGGTTCCTCTAAGCTTAGTACTTCCTCTTCTGGCCCCTTAAATGTTGGAGTTACTTCGAGGCTCTGTCTTTAATCTCTTTTCATGCAAACATTCATCCAAGCCCATGGTTTCAAAGACCAACCACAAGCTAATATCTCCTAATATATTACTACATTCCAAGCTTTTTGGGGATATGCCTTTTACTGACACTCTAGATCAGTATAATGAACCTGCCTGCTAGATATATCTGCTTTGCAGAGGCATCTCAAACTCTACACATCCCTAACATGAATTCATCATTTGCTCCCACAACCTGCTGTCCTCAAAGAACCATTTTCCAAACTCTTGGCCAAGAGAAACATCTGAAAATTTTACAGTATTCTTACTCTATCACCAACCACTGTAAAAGAGTAATATCTAAGATCTGTTGTCTTACTCCTTTCAAATTACCTCCACACTACTTTAAAGAACAAAAGTCGGATCATGTCATTCTCAAAATGTATTCTTCAATACTCCCCATCAACTGTCTACTAAATTACTTGACATGACATACACTTCCTTTCCAGATTCCTCTCTTGCAATTCTTCTCGTATGAACCTTACCATACAGCAATACTGAACTAAGCCATTCCCCAAACACAATATGCTTTTTCCCAGCCACTTGCCTTTATAGGTGTTGGTCTCTCTGTTATAAAATGTTACATTATACTATAATTGCATGCATGCCTATAAGCCCCTGGATAATTGTATCTGTTCATCTTTTTAACACTGATACCAAGCTCAGAATCTAACAACAGGCATTAAATAATTAAATAGCCCTTCTTCTCTTCTCAATCTTCAATCCAAATGTACATATATGTAAACCAAACCGACTGACCTATAGGACAGAGCAGAACTGCCCCATGAAGTTTCCAAGACGGTAAATCTTTACAGAAGCAGAATATCACATCTTTCTCCTGTGGCGTGGGTGATGGGTTCGAACTACTGACCCTCTGGTTAGCAGCCAAGCGCTTAACCACTGGGATACCAGGGCTTATATATATATATGCATCTACGGTTTTCAACCTTTTTAAAAACATATTTATTCTTATCTCATGATGACAATAATAACAAAGAGGAAAACTGACATTTGTATTGGTGTGAAATGGTGGGAGCAGTAGTAGAGTCAACAGAACCTGTCTAACTTCAGGGGAAATAATGTGAATCAAGATCAGCCCAAGGCTGATCCCTATGAGGTAGAGGTAAGACACACCTCCACTCTCCAACCTTTTTACCAATTCTGATACCAGCCGTCCCTCCCATGGCACTCTACTTCTCTTCTGGGTTCAAGAATCCACTGCAATGGCCACATAGAACTCACAGACCATACTTACAGTTAAGTGGTTTATGAAGGAACAAGGTACAACTCGGGATCAGGTTCAACAGGCTACAACTCAGGATCAGGAAGCATGTAGGCAAAGTCACCCTTCTTCAGTACAGAGCAGCTCTCTCAGCTCCTCTCAACCATGCAGGTCTCCTCTCAGGCCCGAGGACAGGCCTCCTCTCGGCCCTGCCATCTGTCACCGCTGGCCCTGCTGCTGGGCCCGTTGTGGGCCTCTCGCTGTCTTCAATGTTACAACCCTTGACCATGTTACAGCTCTTTTAGAAGTTCCTTGCCTCCTCTCTCTCTCTCTCTCTGCTTTTCTCTTCTGTCTTCTTTCTGCTTCTTCCTGTTTTTCTGTCCGAAAAACCCCTGTGGGGCTAGCTGCTTAAATACACAAACTCCTTATCAATTTCAAGGCATGGCACTCCCAGCAGGGCCACGAACTGACCAATACCCTCTTGGTAGGCCACAGACACTTCATCTGCATAGTAGGCTATAACTCACCTCACTGGCAGAGTCTATTGACCAATTCCTGCAAGGTGCATACCAATCACAGGGCAGGCTGCAGCCCAGGGCCAGACAAAAGTCAAGTTGCTTACAGCTTACCCAGGAAATGTCAGATCAACCTGGACAAAAGTAACAAACCCTCTGGAGTAAAAACTAGTGCCAAGGGAACTCCTCAGGGCTTAGGGGAAAAGTCTCTCAAGCTGTTTTTCCAAGAACCAAGGCAAAGGCCACATAAAGGAACCCATTTCACCAGCTGGTTTCTAGTCTACAGTGTGCTTCAGAAAGTGCATCCACCCTAAGAGTTTCATCTATTTTCCCTACATAGAACACATTTACTATATATCTCTAACCCTACTTCTTCCTAAAAGTTAGTCCTATAGCTCCAGCTGTAGTACCACTATTATCCATATTCAACAAGGATAACAACACACTTCTTATCTTTCCCCTAATATCAGCTCTAAATGGTGGGCAGCTGAGAGCGAGCTATGGGCAATATAAGTAGTCAGGGGTTATTTAGTTTTATCTGTCATATTCTAATATTTTACCAAAACAGACAAATATATTAGTTGTATAATTAATATTAATTTTAAAATAAAATTAATTTAGTGATTTTCCATGGTTCTTACAGCTAAAAAGCAAAAGAACCAGGACTAAGTTTACTATTCCTGATCTTTTTCTCTTTGCAAAAGTCTCACATCTGATGTGCTTCCAAGCCTTCCCTATATACATGTGCCAAATTAATCCTACTGCACTGCTCAAGAATCTGAAGTATCTCCCTTTACCTACAGAACACAATCCTCATAATAGTTTAGTCCATAGCAATTCAATATGCTGATTCCCAGGACTCATCCAGATCAGAAGGAATCGAATCTCTCACAATGGGGTCTGGGAATTTGTATTTTTATTAGCAAGCTGCCTAAGTGATTCTTAAAAATAAATTAATTAACTAGTTATTTAATAACAAGCATTTAGGCTCCTCAACAAACCAACCTCTAATTGTATTTGCAATATTAATGATTTTCTTCTATACTGCTATCTTTTTTTCTTATAGCCATGCTGGCTGCTTCTTCGTTCCTCCAATGTGCCATGCTAAGTATATCTGACTTACACAATTCCGTTGTACACTACTGAGAAAATCTGAATTCACACAGATAAATAGGTAGAAATGATAAACTTTTAACAGTTCACTTTGAATCTTGGGAAGCTCTTCAATTAAGTAATTGAGAAGTTTGAAAGAAAAATCAAGGGAAATTTTGGTTTAAAATTGAATCATTTAACAGCAGTTTAATAGCCACTCACATTCCATTAAAAAAGAGACATGGGGCATACACAATTATAACATATGACCATGATTTGATATTTTATATCCATCCATTATAGCCCACCTGACTACTAGACCATGATGACAGCATGTGCTTGCAGATATACTTTGAGGCATAAGTGTGCTACAAATTCATTTAGATGTCATACAATTTTATGTGAGGCAACATGAGTAGACCTGATTTTTATTTTAAAGACTAGCACAGTTAACAACATTCCTAACTGATGACATTTAAAAGAGGCTGGAAATCACAAATGCCCAGAGACAGCCAGAGAAGTGTTCATTCTGAAGTCTGAGCAAAAGTGAATTAATTAAGACATTCCCAAGAGAAATTAAAATATATGTCCACACAAAAACCTGTAGACAAACGTTCTTAGCAGCATTATTCCTAACCATCGAAAAGTGAAGGCAACCCAAATGTCTATCAACTATGAATGGATAAATAAGACGTGGTATATTCATACAATGGAATATTATTCAGCAATATAAAGGAATGAAGAACTGATACATACTACAACATGGAAGAACCCTGAAAACAATATGCTAACTAAAAGATGCTAGTCACAAAAGGCCATATATCGCATGGTTCCATTTATACAAAATATTCAGAATAGGCAAATCCAGAGACAAAAAGTACATTCATGGTTGCCTAAGGCTGGAGGTTGTGGGTGGAAGGGGAGTGACTGCTAATGGGTACAAGGTTTCTCTTTGGTGTAATAAAAATGTTCTAAAATTAGATTGTGGCAATGGTTCCACAACTGTAAACAGATTAAAACAACATTGAATTATACACTTTAAATGGGTGAACTGTGTGGTGTACCTCAACAAAACTGCTATAAAAAAAGAAAAAACGAGCCTTCAAGCTAAAGAGACAGGGAGTTTTAGCCATGCAACCTACCCAGGGTTAACAGCATGAACAGACTTATGTTACTCAAAGTGAATTCCCTGGATTTCTCTTCCCCATGCTCTCTGAAGAGCATTCTGGCCTGGCCTGCTCAATCTCTCCTAGGCTTTCCAAGGTGGGTCTTACTTGACAGATTAGTTTTGGAGATTTTGTCATGGAGAATCATGAGAAAAGGAGAAGTCAGAAACCACTAATAGAAGTTTTGTTTTGTTTTGTTTGATGTGCAGGTGGAAGCAGGCCTGAGAAGCGTAGTTTGGGAGTAAGACTATTATGTGAGCGCAGAAGTGGAGGAGAGAAAATGATGATTAAAAAATGTTGCTAGGACTATGTGTCTTTTTTTTTCACCGTGTTTGAGAAATCCAAATAAAGGATTTGCTCCTTTATTTTGAAAATTTTTAAAGACTGAATTAATCTGCAAGATAAATTAATGTTTTAGCGCTACCATTATGTTAAAATTTGGTACAGAGAGCACATTTATATAACATGTCTTACTTTATTCTTTTTTTAATGGTTAAAATACTTGAAAAAGAAATGTGCATTAAATATTTGTAGAACCCCTGCACTACAGAATTGTAGTCTTCCACACTCCTCTGTAATTAATGGCTGTGTTGTGTCCCCTTATGTCTGTGTTCTGTCTCCTCATCAACTCTGAAACCCTACATGGGAAAAGATCACATCTTACATATTTAGGTATCCCCAGAACTTAGTACAGTATATCTTACATGTATTAAATGCTCAAAAACATCTCTTGGTACCAATGATCATTATAAATGCCAGTTAAATATGAAGTGTAAATACAGCTGTTGACCATGTGAACACTGATTTGATGAGATGCCAACTTCCAGAGATTCACTTTCTTGAAAAATTGCTGATGGTGTCTTGTTTTTGAATCACTTATCTCCCCATTTGCTCAGTTATCCTGGCATCTCCCAGTTACTACTGAAGTGTAACTCTGAGGAATACAATTTGAAAACCACTCATCCAAAGTTTCCACACTATACCAAGTAAATGTACCCCTCAGGTTCAAATAAGTCTCCGGTCTTGTCACTTGCCAGAGTGTGCTTATAGAATGCAAGGAAGAATATCTTTCATTATTTCAAGAATCTATGTTGGAGTGTTTTGAAGAGCTTTTACTCCAAAATCTATACACATATTTCACTTTCAATATCAAGCATCTTTGCAGAAGACCAGAACACAATTTTCCCTAAAGTCCTGGGAGGTGGTGGCAGGGGGAGACTTGATTATTTGGCAGCTACTAAGGAAGTATTTGGTAAGCACAGACAAAACAGATTACTTACATCAGCTTTCTAAAACCTTGCTTAGACTGTTCGGCAATTAATTCTCTGGAAAATCCCTCAAACCATTAAGTAGTATCACAGTTTGGTAGTAATTTTCACTTAATTTGAAACCCCTGACAATCTTCATTTTTTTTTTTATTTTTTGTTTATTGTTGTAGTTTAAGTGAAAGTTTACATTTCAAGTTAGTCTCTTATACTAAAATTTATACATACCTTGTTATGTGACCCTAACTGTTCTCCCTATACTGTAACAGCACAGTCCTCCTTTCCACCCCTGATTTCCCATCCTACAGACAATCTTCAGAGGTACAAACAGGTCACCCTCAACTCTTCCTTCCTCTTAGCCAAATAAACATCAGATCCTTTCAATTTTTCTTCCATATTATTGGAACTCTTTCTCCTTATCATTCCCACTAACACTGCTCTAGCCTAATCCAACAAGAGCCTCCTACACTATTTGACTCCTTGCCTCTTCCTTTCCAATGCAAGATTACTCTTCCTTACATTAATTAACACATATTTATTAAACACTCACTATGTACCAATAAGCGATGGTGGTGCAGTGGTTAACTGTTCAGCTACTAACTGAAAGGTCAGCAGTTCAAACTCACCAGCCGCTCTGCAGGAGAAAGATTTAACAGTCTGCTTCCGTAAAAGATTCACAGCCTTGGAAACCCTATAGGGCAGTTCTTCTGTCCTATAGGGTTGCTATGAATTAGAACTGACTCGACAGCAATGGGTTTGGTTTGGTTTAGATGTGTCAATAGGAGTGCCAAGATGCTGCAAATGGTAAATGTGCTCAGCTACTAACCAAAAGGTTGGAGGATCAAGTCTACCCAGATGTGTCTCAGAAGAAAGGCCTGGTGATCTGCTTCTGACAAATCAGCCATTGAAAACCCTATGGAGCATAATTCTACTCTGACACGTGTGGAGTCATCATGACTTGAAATCAACTCATGGCAACTGGTTATGTGCCAATCACTGTTCTAACCACTGGGGATAGAGAACTGAACAAAACTTACTTTTACTGTATACCATTTTATCATGCAGTGACCCCCACAGAGAAAACAGACACTATTACATTAAAATTTCCACAGCTCCCAACCGTGTCTACATACTGACTTCCCTATCTAAATTTGTATTTAAGGTCATCTCTCTACTTGCCTACTGGATCCCTTCTCCAAGACACCACTCCTGCTACTGACCTCATTTCTCTCCTGTTTTAACAGTATTTCCTTCTCTACTGGATTATTCCCGCCAGCATACAAACACATTATAAAACTTCTTACCTTAAAAGAAAAACTCGTCCCTGAGTCTCCATTCCCTCCACTGCCTCATTTGTCTGTTCTTTTTTAAAGATACAGGTCTCAAATGAGCTGTCTATACTTACTCTCTATAAACTCACTGCCGTCGAGTCAATTCCAACTCATAGTGACCATACAGGACAGAGTAGAACTGCCCCATAGGGTTTCCAAGGAGCAGCTGGTGGATTCAAACTGTTGACCTTTTGGTTAGCATCTGAGCTCTTAAACACTGCACCACCAGGGCTCCCATTCTCTACACCTTCTCTAATTAATATCACACAATAGTATCACACACAACTAAAAATTTGGTGAAGATCATTCAAAAGTGATTGCAGTAGTACTTCAATAGGGAACTGTCAGAAATTCGAGCCGGATTCAGAAGAGGACGTGGAACATGAAAATAACTGCTGATGTCAGACAGATCTTGGCTGAAAGCAAAGAATACCAGAAAGATGTTTACCTGTGTTTTATTGACTATGCAAAGGCATCTGACTGCATAACAAATTATGGGTAACATTACGAAGAATGGGAATTCCAGAACTCTTAATTGTGTTGATGCAGAACCTGTACACAGACCAAGAGGTAGTCCTTCAAACAGAACAAAGGGATACTGCATGGTTTAAAATCAGGAAAAGTGTGCATCAGGGTTGTATTCTCTCACCATACTTATTCAATCTGTATGCTGAGCAAATAGTCAGAGAAGCTGGACTATATGAAGAAGAATGGGGCATCAGGATTGGAGGAAGACTAATTAACAGGCTGGGATATGTAGATGACACAACCTTGCTTGCTGAAAGCAAAGATGACTTGAAGCACTCACTGATGAAGATCAAAGACTACAGTCTTCAGTATGGATTACACCTCAACATAAAGAAAACAAAAATCCTCACAACTGGACTAATAAGCAACATCATGATAAATGGAGAAAATATTGAAGTTGGAAAAGTATTTCATTCTACTTGGATCCACATCAATGCCCATAGAAGCGGCAGTCAAGAAATCAGATGCTTTGCATTGGGCAAATCTGCTGCAAAAGATCTCCTGAAAGTGTTAAAAAGCAAAGATGTCACTTTAAGGACTAAGGTGTGCCTGACCCAAGCCATGATGTTTTTACTCGCCTCATATGCATGCGAAAGCCAGACAGTGACTAAAGAAGACCGAAGAATTGATGCCTTTGAATTACAGTGTTGGTGAAGAATATTTAATATACCATGGATTACCAGAAGAAGGAACAAATCTGTCTTGGAACAAGTACAGCCAGAATGCTCTAGAAGCAAGGATGGCAAGATTTTGTCTCACGTATTTTGGACATGTTATCAGAAGGGACCAGTCCCTGGAGAAGGACATCATGCTTGGTAGAGGGTCAGTGAAAAAGACGAAGATCCTCAAGGAGATGGACTGACACAGTGGCTGCAACAATGGGCTCAAACATAGCAATGACTGTGAGGATAGCCTAGGACTGGGCAGTGTTTCATCCTGTTGTATACAGGGTTGCTATGAGTCAGAACTGACTCAATGCCACGTAACAACAATATACCTTCTTTCCCCCATTCTCTCACGGGCTCACTCACCTCAGTCAGGCTTTTGTCCCTACCATGCTACCAAAATCACTTCTTTCAAGATCACCAACAACCACTTTGATATGATTCCAACGGTAACTGTCAGCCCTCACGTTACTCTGCCTTTTCAAGCAGCACTTAATACTCCTTCCCTTCCTGGAAAACTTTTTTCATTTAGCTTCTAGGATACCACACTCTTCTGATTTTTCTTCTGCCTTGCCAGCTACTCTTCTACAGTTTCATTTGCTGGTTCTGTCTGCTCTTTCCAACTTCTAAATTTCAGAGTGTCCCAGAACTCAGTTTTCAGGTATCTCTTCTATCTACACTAACCCTCAAGGACAGTACTTGTCAAAGTGTGGACCACCAATTGAGGGCATCAGCACCTGTAAGCCTGTTAGAAACGCAAATTCTCAGTTCTCATCCCAGAACTACACAATCAGAATTAGGGCCCAGAATTCTGTTTTCAAAAGCTTTCCAGATGATTGTTATGCATGCTAATGCTTAAGAAACACTGCTCTAGGTAACTTCATTCAGTCCTTGGCTTTAAATATCATCTGTATAATGGTTCTCAATCCTGGATCAACATTAGAATTCACCTAGGATGCTTTTTAAAAATTTCATGACTAAAGAAAAAAAGCTAATTTTGCTAGTTTTATAAAATGAACAAGATTTGTAAAAATAAACATCTAAGAAAGAAACTAAATTTTTAAAATTGAAACCAGTAAATTGAGTGATAATCTTAACAATGAAAGTAGTCCTTGAATAATCTTTTCTGTGCACAAGTTTTCCTCAAGAACACAGACATATGCACAAACACACACACAAACTTCTCATGTTCAAACATAAGAAAAAATGTGTTACATAGGATCCAGCCATTGCACTCCAAAGTATTAACCAGAAAGAAGGAAATGTATGTGCATACAAAGACTTGTACTGGAATGTTCACAGCAGCTTTATTTCTTTCAGAGCCAAAAACTGAAAACAACCTAAATGTTCAACAACCAGCGATGAATGCATGAAGAAATTGTGGTACATCTATACAATCGAATACTACTCAGCAATAAAAAGGAATAAATTTTTGATACTTACAACATAGATTAATTTAAAACAATTACACGGAGTTAAAGCCACTAAAGAGTACATTCTGTCTAATTCTATTTACAAAACTCTAGAAAATGTAAACTATACAAAAAACAGATTAGTAGAATTGAAAGGGGGGCACAAAGAAATCTCTGGGGATGGTACGTATGTTTACTATCTTGATTGTGGTAATGGTTTTACAGGTATATTCATATGCCAAAACTTATCAAATTGTATACTTTAATTATGTGCAGTTTACTGTATGTCAATTATACCTCAATAAAGCTGTCTAAAAATAATGTTTAACCTAAAAGCTAATTAATGTTTTAACTTAAACAGGAACGCCTGGGCCTCATTCCCAAGTTAAATGAGCATCAGCAGATGTAGGGCACAGGCTGAGAAAATTGTTTTTAAAGTTCTCAAGCTGATTCTAATGTGCATCCAAGGTTGAGAACTAATCTATATATACCGATATGCCGACATTTGTATCACCAGCCCTGAAGTCTCCCCGAAACTCCAGATGTCTAGTAGCATCTAGTAGCATCTGAAACTAACCTAGTTTATATACTCTTGATTCCTCTCTTCTCCCAATCTTTCATTCTTCAACAATCTTCCCATATCAGTAAGTAGCACTCCATTCTTCCAGCTGCTCAGACCAAACACTTAGAAGCAGTATGTATTCCCCTTTCTCACATCACATCCAATTTAACAGCAAATCTTTTCCATTCTATCTTCAAAATATATCTAGAATTAGATGATTTCTCACTATCTCCACTAATACCACCTTGTAATATCCTTATAACTAATGTCCCCAATGCCTCAATTGTTCTGCTACAGACTACTCTCCCACAAAGTAGCCAATGTGATCTTTCCAAATATAAATCAAAGTGTATCACTTCTCTGCTTAAAACCGTTCAATGGGTTCCTCTCTCCACTCAACTCCTTTCCTTGTCACACTCCTGGCAACAACAATATATGGTACTCAATGATCAAGTACAAAATTCTTACTCTAGCCCACAAGTCCCTATAGGATTTGTCTCTCTCTCGACTTCATCTCCTATGCTCTCCCCTCTAGCCTCACTGGCCCACTTCTCCTGCCTGGGGGGTTCCCCTGCTGTTCCCACTGCCTACTCACTCCTTCACTTCTTCCAGGTCTCTGCTCAAATGTCAATTGTCAAGAGATTCTTCCCTGACAGAAAATAGCACTCCCCTCCCCAACTCCACTTCGCACTCTGCCCACTAGTCTGTCCCACTTCCTATGCTCTATTCTTCAAAGCACTTATCTCTACCTACCACATTTCATATTATTAGTTTATTATCTGTCTTCCCCCACCAGAATAGACAAAAAGTTCCTTACCACCCCTATAAATGTAAGCAGGGAATTTTTCCTGTTTTATTTTGTTCACTGCTCTTTGCCTTGTGCCTATGGTAGTGGCATAAAACATACTTAATGTTTTTTGAATGGATGGGTGAACGTTAAACTCTCCTAACTCAAAAATTTGCAGGGAACTTACGTGACCCTATAGCAGTTGTTTTCAACCCTGGATGCACATTAGCATTACAGACAGTTGTAACAATTACAATACTTGGGCCCCACCCAGAAACTGAATGAAAACCTCCAGGAGTGAAGACAAATACAGGTATTTTTCAAGAGCTCCTCTGTCGCTCCTATACTGCAGCCACTGGCCTAAGGAATTCAAATCAAAATACTAGCTAAACTGTCAAATCTCTCCCAGTCAGACCCCAGGATCAGGCTCTGTCAGACACAGCAAGTTACTGCATTTCACCATGAGCTTTCCTAATGCCCCTCAGAGTCCATTTTTTCCAAATAGCCCTCCTATTCGCTCTAGTCTATATTCATCTCATCCCTCTCTGAAACCTTACAGCCTATGTAGACACTGACAGATAATTTCACAGTAAATGCAAGCATAAATATATCATGAAGTATAGCTTTTCCCCATATTTAAACTACTTACATTTCTTTTCTTATCCCCCTCTCCTGCAAGGGTTAGCAAAGTGCTATACACATAGTGGACACTGAATAAATACTTGATGAATGAAAGTTTGCTTATAAAATTATTTGCCTTTTCAATTTGCACTGAAGCGGAAGACATATTCTGATCTTTTCATTAACAGCCACTTAAATCCGTGGTTCCTAACCCTGGCTACACATTGGTGAAGCCAGTTTTTTTTTTTTTTTTAATTATTATTTGTTTATTGTTGTAGTTTAAATGATGTTTACATTTCAAGTTAGTCTCCCATACAAAAATTTATACATACATTGCTATGTGACCCTAATTGCTCTCCCCACACCGTGACAACACACTCCTTCTTTCCACTCCTGATTCCCCATGTCCATTCAACCAACTCCTATACCTTTCTGCCTTCCCATCTCACCTCCTTACAGAAGCTGCCAGTTTAGCTCTCGTACCTACTGGAGCTAAGAGGCACATACCTCAGGAATACCACTTTATGTCCCACAATCCAGTCCAAGCCCTGTCTGAAGAGTTGTCCTCGGAAACTGTTTTAGTTATGGGCTGATAGAGAATCCGGGGACCATGCTTTCCACGCTTCCTCCAAACTCATTTCAGACCATTAAGTCTGGTATTCTTACCAGAATTTGAGTTCTGCACCCCACAATTCTCCTGCTCCATCAGGGACTCTCTGTTGTGTTCCCTGTCAGGGCAGTCACTGGTGGTAGCCAGGCACCATCTCATTCTTCTGGTCTCAGGTTGATGCAGTCTCTGGTTTATGTGGCCCTTTCTGTCCCTTGGCTAATACTTTCCTTGTGTCTTTGGTGTTCTTCATTCTCCTTTACTCCAGGTGGTTGGGACCAATTGATGCATCTTAGAAGGCCGCTTGCAAGCTTTTAAGACCCCAGATGCCACTCAACAAAGTAAGATGCGGAACATTTTCCTAATAAGCTTTGTTATGCTAATTGACCAATATGTCCCCTGAAAGCATGGTCCCCAGACCTCTACCGCTGCTACTCTGTCCCTCAAAGTGTTTGATTGTATTCAGGAAACTTCTTAGCTTTGGTTTAGTCCACTTGTGCTGACATCCCCTGTAACGTGTGGTGTCCTTCCCTTCACCTAAGATAATTCTTACCTACTATCTAGTTAGTAAATAACCCTCACCCTCCCTCCCACCCTCGTAACCATCAAAGAATGTTTTCTTCTGTGTTTAAACCTTTTCTTGAGTTCTTATAATAGTGGTCTCATACAATATTTGTCTTTCTGTGACTGACTAAATTCACTCAGCATAATGCCATCCAGATTCCTCATGTTATGTTTCACAGCTTCATCGTTGTTCTTAATCATTGCGTAGTATTCTGTTGTGTGGATATACCATGATTTGTTTATCCATTTGTCCGCTGATGGGCACCTAGGTTGCTATTGTGAACAGTGCTGCAATGAACAGGGGTGTGCATATATCTATTCTTCTGAAGGCTCTTATTTTTCTAGGATATATTCCAAGGAGCGGGATAACTGGATCGTATGGTACTTCTATTTCTAGCTTTTTAAGGAAGCACCAAATCGATTTCCAAAGTGGCAGTACAATTTTACATTCCCACCAAAGCCCAAGTTTTCCAGTCTCATCACAACCTCTCCAGCATTTATTATTTTGTGTTTTTTGGATTTATGCTAACCTTGTTGGGGTGAGATGGTATCTCATTGTAGTTTTGATCTGCATTTCTCTAATTGCAAGTGATCCTGAGCATTTCTTCATGTCTGTTAGCCGCCTGAATATTTTCTTCAGCGAACTGCCTGTTCATTTCCTTTACCCATTTTTTAATTGGATTATTTGTCTTTTTGTTGTTGAGGTTTTCCAGTATCCTGTAGATTTTAGAGATTAGACTCTGATCAGATTTGTCATAGCCAAAAATTTTTTCCCAGTCTGCAGGTTGTCGTTTTACTCTTTTGGTGAACTCTTTTGATGAGCACAAGTGTTTGACTTGTAGGAGCTCTCAGTTCTCTAGTGTCTCTTCTGCTGCTTGTGCATTGTTACCTATGGTTCCTATTGTGTTTATGCCATGTATTAGGGCTCCCAGCGTTGTCCCTATTTTTCATCCATGATCTTTCTCATTTTTGATTTTATATTTAAGTCTTTGATCCATTTTGAGTTAGTTTTTGTGAATGGTGTGAAGTATGGGTCTTCTTTCACTTTTTTGCAGATGGATATCCAGTTATGCTAGCACCATATGTTAGAGACTGTCTTTTCCGTGCTTAAGAGACTTTGGGCCTTTGTCAAATATCAGCCGCTCATAGGTGGATGAATTTATGTCTGGATTCTCAATTCTGTTCCATTGTTCCAAAACAGTACCAGGCTGTTTTGACTACCATGGTGGTATAATAGGTTCTAAAATCAGGTAATATGAGGCCTCCCACTTCATTCTTCTTCTTGAGTAATGCTTTACTTATTCAGGGCCTCTTCCCTTTCTATATGAAGTTGGTGATCAGGTTCTCCATCTCATTAAAAAAAAGCCAGTAGCATCTGGATCGGGATTGCACTGTATCTGTACATCACTTAGGGTAGAACTGACATTTTCACAATGTTGAGTCTACCTGTCCATGAGCAAGGTTTTTCCACTTATGCAGCTCTCTTTTGGTTTCTTGCAGTGGTGTCTTGTAGTTTTCTTTGTATAGGTCTTTTACATCGCTGGTTAGATTTATTCCTAAGTATTTTATCTTCTTGGGGGCTATTGTAAATGGTATTGATTTGGTGATTTCCTCTTCAAGGTTCTCTTTGTTGGTGTAA
>NW_004444059.1:6647457-6657677 GCF_000243295.1 Trichechus manatus latirostris | reverse complement strand
CTGGAGAATGTTCCATGTGCGTTGGAAAAGAAAGTATACTTGGCTGCTGTTGGGTGCAGTGTTTGGTATATGTCTATGAGATCAAGTTGTTTGACTCTAGCATTTAGATCTTCCGTGTCTTTGTTGAGCTTCTTTCTGGATGTTCTGTCCTTCACCGAAAGTGGTGTGTTGAAGTCTCCTACTACTATTGTGGAGCTGTCTCTCTCTCTTTTCAATGCTGTTAGAGTGTTTTATGTATTTTGGAGCCCTGTCGTTGGGTGCGTAAATATTTATTACACTTACATCCTCCTGGTGTACTGACCCTTTAACCATTATATAGGGTCCTTCCTTATCCTTTGTGGTGGATTTTACTTTAAAGTCTATTTTGACAGACATTAATATTGCCACTCCTGCAATTGATTGTTGTTTGATTGATATATTTTTTCCCATCCTTTGCGTTTTTGTTTGTTTGTGTCTTTAAGGTATGTCTCTTATAGGCAGCATATAGATGGATCATGTTTTTTAAATCCAGTCTGCCACTGTCTCTTTATTGGTACATTTAGTCCATTTACATTCAGCGTAATTATTGATAGGTATGAGTTTAGTACCGTCATTTTGATTTTTTTTTTGGTCTGTTGGTCCCAGTTTCTTTGTTCCACTTAATTTTCTGTGCTGAGTTGTTTTTCTTTATCTGTTTTCTTTTCATCTTTGTCATTGTTGTTGATTTTGTATTTGCTGAGTCTTTATCTTTTTCTAGTTTTTTATTTTGACTTGTAGGATTGTTAATTTCCTTTGTGTTACCTTAATATTTACCCCTATTTTTCTAAGTTTATACCAGTCTTTTATTTTTTTATATTGCCTTGATTTCTTCTCCATATGAAAAATCTATGTCTACATTTTTTAGTCCCTCTTTTTTGTTTTAATGTTGTCATCTTGTACATATTGACATCTGTTTCCCTATTTTCAGTGTTTTAGCTTTGGTTTATTTTTGTGACTTCCATATCTGGGTTGATATCTGGTTGCTCTGTCCTGTGTTCTAGTCTTGGGTTGTTATCTGTTGTTATTGATTTTCTAACAGGAGGACACCCTTTAGTATTTCTTGTAATTTTGGTTTGGTTTCTGCAAACTCCCTAAACTTCTGTTTATCTGGAAATGCCCTAATTTCGCCAGCATATTTGAGAGACGGTTTTGCTGGATATATAATTCTTGGCTAGCAGTTTTTTTCCTTCAAGGCTTTACATATGTCATCCCACTGCCTTCTTGTCTGCACGGTTTCTGCTGAGTATTCCGAACTTATTGACTCTCCTTTGTAGATGACTTTTTGTTTATCCCTAGCCGCTTTTAAAATTATCTTTGGTTTTGTCATGTTTGATTATAGTATGTCTTGGTGACTTTCTTTTGGGATCTGCCTTATGTGGGGTTCGATGAGCATCTTGGGTATCTTCTCATCTTTCATGCTATCAGGGAAGTTTTCCGCCAACAAATCTTCAACAATTTCTCTGAATTTTCTGTTATCCCCCTCCATTCTGTTACTGCAATCACTCGCAGGTTATTCCTCTTGATAAAATCCCACATAATTATTAGGGTTTCTTCACTTTTTTTAATCTTTTTATCTGATTTTTCCTGAAATAAGCTGGAGTCAAGTACTTTATCTTCAATCTCACTAATTCTGACTTCCATTACCCTGGCTACGCACTGGAATCATCTAAGGAGCTTCTGAAAAAATACCCTTGTCTGGACTCCATCTTTAGCAACTCTAATTTATTTAGCCTGGGAAGGGCTCAACTATCGTTTTATGGTTTGATTTTTAAAGTTCTTAGGTGATTCTAATGTGCAGTCAGAGTTGAGAACCAAAAACTGAAATACATCAAATCTGAATGCGTTTTTTTTTTTTTTTTTTTAAGAAAAAATGATTTAATGATCAACAAATGGTCCAGGTGAATATAAATAAAATTTTGGAAACCTTTTCTGACACTTGTATCCTATAGGGACATCACAGTAAAGGCTTAGCCTCCGTGCCTTTTTCCACAAGTCAAGATTATTTAGCTATGTCTAATGTTTCATGGGGAATCATATAACATGTACCCATTCACTTCTTCTATGTTTGTGTATTAAAAAAAAAAAGACTGAGACAATTTGGATGATAACTATTTTTCCTAGTTAACCAACATCCACTGATATCACTTATACTATTTAATACACTTCCAAAATGTACCAGACACTTATTTCTCTATTTATACAGAGCATCTACTGCATAAACAAAACTATCTACTGGTATTTATTGTTTGAAATATTGGCATAGTCCCTTCTTTCCTCCTATTGCTATGCTATATGATGAGAGGATAGGTTCAAATTAAGAAGAACAGATTGATTACAAATGGTATTTCTTAATGGTGACTGACCACCAAATGGTTTTCTCTGACTCTAGGTCTGCTTTATCTCCATTTAGAAAGGCTCTCTGTAGCACTTTATTATGGTTGGACGACACTGGTGAATGCTCTAACTTTTCTATATACAACAATTGGTAGTATGAACAGATGCTATTTGACTTAGTCTGCAGAAAACAGCACTCACATTTGCCAAGCCTTTCTTTTGTGATATGAACTAACAGTGTACTTGCTGATCAAAACTTACCTATTTTTAAATAAATCAAGTCTTACCCAGATCAATATTCTCTTTTAAGGTTCACTTTCCTATCTTGCAATCTACATTAACGGAGGACTTAACTAGAACAACATATTTTTCCTACATTTCTCTCCATTGCTTCATTCATTCATGAAAATGTTTACTGTGGGAGGCAGCTTTCTAAGACAGCCCCCAATAATCCCTGCCTCCTGGTATTCATGCTCTTGTGTAATCCATTCTCCTTGAGTGGAATGGACCTAGTGAGGTGCTTCTAATGAATAGAACACAGCAAAACTGACTGGATGTCACTTCCAAAATTAAGTTACAAAAGACTTTAGCTTCCATATTGCTCACCCTCTCCTGCCTTCTTGTGAGTTGCCCTACACAGAGGTCCACATGGCAAAGAACAAAGGGAGGCCTTTAGTCAACAGCCAACAAGGAACTGAGGCCCTCAGTTCAACAGCCTGCAAGTACCTGAGGCCTGCCAACAGCCACCTTAGCAAGCCTAGCATTAGTTCCTTCCCCAGTGGAGCCCTGAAATGACTGCAACCCTGGACAAGATGTTATCTGTAGCCTTGTGAGACCCTGAATCAGAGTACTCAGCTAAGCTACACCTCAGAAACTGTGAGATAATAAATGTCTGTTGTTTTAAGCAGCTAAGTTTTAAGGTAATTTTGTTATACAGTAATAGATAATTAATACATTTACTAATACTTACTGTATTCCTGGTACTGATATGCCATTCTTCATTAGAGAAAATCTGGTACCCATATTGGAGGATGGGTTCTTTGATACACCTAGCTTTGGTCCACTGTATCTTTATATATTACACAAAACTGATGATACTCACTTAGCTCACCATGGGACTACAACAAATCACCCATCAGATTACTGCACCTTCAGTGTAGGATAAGCTGTTCTCTTCTTGAGGTTACTGAAGTAAATAATATTTGATTTGCCCTTTCACTTAACGTTTTCATACAACTGTTCACCTTTTTTCTCTGATGTCAGTTGTTCCCGTTACACACAGTTCACTTTGTGTTGTCTCTCCTTACTCCTTGCTTTTCCTCTACTTGGGCTGGTATGGGAAGGACACTGGTTTTCAGAGTAATCACCAAGTAGTAGTAGTGCTCCTTTTATCTCTTTTAGCTTTTACCAGCCAGACTTAAATTTCTTGTGTGATAATCAAATCTGTGCCTCTTTCAATAACTGCTCCTGGAACAGCTGAGTGCAATGTTCTCAAAGCATGGTCTGTAGACCACTAGTGGACCTGTCAGTCTACCAAGTGGTCCACAGGTATCCTAGTGCAATTCATAAATTTAAAAGGTAAAATTAATTATGATTTTCCACAGAAATTCCACTATTACTGTGTAGTATATAATCCAAACTCATAAAAATTGTTTTAATTCATCAAGGTAAAAATAAATATAATTCCAGACATGATACAATTCAGAAGAATGATGTAAAAGTAAACACTGAACGGGATTTCTATGAAAAACAGAATGTCAGCTGGTATAAGCCAGGATAAGTGAATCTGCAGGTGTGATATCTGTGCATAAGTACCTGGAAAATAAAAGTGTGAGTAGGAAGTGTACTGATAAATATCTGAGAATTATTTTTAACATATCAGCATCCTATTGCATCTAGTAACCAGTGTCTTAGCTGGTATAATCCTTTATCAAATAGTGACATGAAGCATCAAAGTTTTTGAATAATTTTCAAAATATAATGCCTCTTTGGTAAACTAAGTAAGTGTTTACAAAACAAGGGCAAAATATGCTCCTCCATGTAAAATTGATAAATTCTGCCTTAAAAACAGAAGTCTAAAACTACAAAGGCATCATTCATAGTTGTACTCATAATAGCAAAAACATTATAGAGAGAAGCTTGTAAAAAAAATTCACAATGTTAATAGCATATGTTTGAAGAAAAAGCAGAAGGCACAAAATTCTTTTAATATATGATGTTTTGGGGCAATGTATAACACTTATAGGTTACAATGTAGAAGGTTAAATACTATCACATGTGCATGCTATTTTTGCTTTACAGGTGGAAACCACGACACACTCACAAAAAAATAAATCAGCTCTTGTTATATAATGACAGAGAACCAACCTATGTGAGAGAGATTAAGGACTTTTTGTTTGGTTTACCACTGAAATCACATGCTATAAAAAAATATTTCCAATATAGTGAAATTATGCCAAAAACCGTGAACTAAATGTCACCTGCAAAAGGGTGGGCTGGAAAGAGTATTGACAGAACATCAGCTATTGGTGTAGGTATGAAGCTATAAAAGAAGTTGCATTATCTAATCTATGTGTTGCTTTAGTTCTCAGTATATAGCTGCAATCAACCATACATCTCTCAGTTTTGATTCAATATGATAAAAGTTGTAATAATGTCTGTTTAACATTCTATACAAAGAAAACACTATTGCATATATTGAATTTTCCACCTTAATGTAAACTGGCTGTTGCAGGAAAAAGTGCTTACATTTCTTCATGACAATGGTAACATCTGAAACGGTCATTTCTGTTTTCTAGAGGCTTGCTCATGGTATGCATGTCTTAGCAATATGTTAGGTATCTTTAATAGTATGAATATACTGATTGAAGGCCTAATACAATAAATTTAACTTTTAGGTTAAAAAAAAAAAAAAAGCCAAATTATGGTGCATAGGAGATTTACTTTCTCACAAAGAGTAACTACGGAGTTGACTACCAATGCATTTGCTCATCCACACAGTCTGAGAGCACATGAAATAGCTTTCAGTAAGAAATTAACCATAATTTCTGGGTCATGTTCAATCTTGTCTTGATCACCTAGTGCTGCTACAACAGAAATACCACAAGTGGATGGCTTTAACAAAGAGAAGTTTATTCTCTCACAGTCCAGTAAGATAGAAGTCCGAATTCAGGGCACCAGCTCCAGGGGAAGGCTTTCTCACTGTCAGCTCTGAGGAAGGTCCTTGTCATCAATCTTCCCCTGGTCAAGGAGCTTCTCAGCAAAGAGACCCCAGGTCCAACAGACACACTCTCCTCCTGGCACTGCTTTCTTCGTGGTATGAAGTCCCCATGTCGCTCTGCTCGCTTCTCTCTTTTATATCTCAAAAGAGACTGGCTTAAGACACTATCCAATCTTGCAGATCTCATCAATGTAACTGCCACTAATCCATCTCATTACATCATAGTGGTAGGATTTACAACACGTAGGGAAATAACATCAGATGACAAATGGTAGACAATCATACAATACCGGAATCATGACCTAGCCAAGTTGACAGATATTTTTGGGGGACACAATTCAATCCATGACAAATCTGAATATTCAGACTTATCTGAGCAGGCCACCAAAATTGCTATTATTTCCAGCAACTATAATTTTAAATTAGCACAGGCAGTAGTAGAGATTAAGAGCAGGAAAAGAAAGATACCATTTGGGGAACGTTATCTATAGCTCAAGCTCTTGAGCCCTATAGAAAACCTAATAACGACATCCCTTTCGCAGGGATGTGAATTATAAATAATAATAATTTTGAAATACTGTTTAATTATAAATAATTATTATTTTTAAATACCGTTTTTTAATTACTGTAGGTGTGATCTTATTAATTTTCAAAAAACTGTAGTATGCTTACATTCTGCATGTTCCAAGGATACCAAAAGACTGAGATACAATGGCATAATAGTGTAACGGAATAAGACTACCTGGACTCTAATCCTACTCTGACACTTACTTAAAATCTCATTCTCATTTATAAAACAATAATTGTGAGGTTTTAAAAACATATAGCATGAAAATACCATAACACATTGTCTTATGTATAAGTATTAATATATAATAAAGTTATTATTTATTATTCTTTGAGACTATTCAGACAACTGAATATAGGAAAAATCTAAAGTCTAATACGTGAAGGTGCTACTAAAATTTGATTTAGGAATCCTACATACACTGTGTCTGGTTTCTGAAAATAGCCCTTGGAATTCCCCAGTAATCAAGGCGTCTTTGTTTTTCTAAAACAGCCAGACAACACTTAAAAATGTGTTCTTAAAGTTAAGTGGATTTTCCAACTCACCACCTGGCAACTAACCTCAGGAAGGGAGGGGGGCATGATGTACCAAATCATGCATGTTAACTGATGCATGCATATGCACTGAGGCCCCAAGATAGGGACCCTGGACCTTGAAGCTTCTTTTCGAGGCTTCCTGGATTGGCAGGAACATCCAAGCATGGAAGAGGGTGTGGCATGTCCCTGGGGACAATGGAAGCCTCATGCTAGGACCTCTCTCAGACCTTGCCTGACACATCTTTCTTTGTACCCTTGCTGGTAATAATAAATGGGTAGCTGTAAGTATAAGTAACAGACTCCATGAATTTTGTGGGCCATTACAGAAAATTAATGAACGCACAGGGTGCAATAAGCCAGCAGGGGCTGGCAAGATAGACTCCTAACTTGAAAAGACCCAGCTCTGGGTGACTGGTGGTCAGGGAAAGGCTGCATGGGCAGTCGATGAAGGAGAGAGTACTTCTAGCATGTGACCTAGCCTCAGGTGGCTAGAGCAGGGGGACTGGAGAGAGAGGAGGGGACTGGCTGGTCTGAAGTTCAGGAAGTTGTGCAGAATCCTAGGTCTACAGCTGGTACCCAATGAGCTTGCCCAGGTGGCCAGTGATGTTTTGACCTGGCTCGGGGTGGCTGGGGATGAAGTCTGACCTAACTCTGAGCAGTAAGGATCAGAGAGGAGAAGTGCTACGTAAGTGGCTGGTGAGGAGGATTATGGAGATGTAGGAACATGAAGCCTGGATCTACTGCTAGGTGGGAAGTGGATTCATGGTGATGCTTACCACACAGTTAGTGATAAAGATGGGGTTTGCCCACTTTGCACCTTGCTTTGTACAGTTGGTGCACATACTTGTCATTTTCAAACAAAATGGCCATGCTACACTATAAAATCCCAATTTGGGAAAAACTAAAAGCTATTTGGCTTCTCCATTCCACCTCTGTTTCCCAATTACAGAGTAGAGTTAGACAACTACTGCTTCTATCTCTAACCAAATTAATTAAGTGGTAGTTAGCCTCCAAGATGCCCCCCACCCCAGTGAGCCCCACACCTCTTGGCATTCATGCTCTTTTGTAGTCGCCCCTTACACTGAATAGGGCTGACCTGTGCAACCAGTAGGATATTGCAGAAATGATGGAACAGGACTTTGAAGCTAGGTCATAAAAGACACTGTCACTTCCACCTTGTTTGCTCTTGGATCATTTACTCTGGGGGAAGCAGGCTGCTATGTCATGAGGATATCCAAGCAGCCTGTCATGGACTGAATTATGTCTCCCCAAAAATGTGTGTATCAATTTGGCTGGGCCATGATTCCGAGTATTGTGTGGCTGTCCTCCATTCTGTGATTGCAATTTTATGTTAAAGAAGATTACGGTGGGATTGTAACACCCTTACTAGGGTCACCTCCCTGATCCAATGTAAAGGGAGTTTCCCTGGGGTATAGCCTGCACCACCTTTTATCTTACAAGAGATAAAAAGAAAGGGAAGCAAGCAGAGAGTTGGGAACCTCATACCACCAATAAAGCAGTGCCGGGAGCAGAGTGTGTCCTTTGGACCTGAGGTTCCCACACTGAGATGCTCCCAGACCAAGGGAAGATTGATGCACCACAAAGACCTTCCTCCAGAGCCTACAGAGAGAGAAAGCCTTCTCCTGGAGCTGATGCCTTGAATTTGGACTTGTAGCCTACTAGACTGTTAAAGAATAAATTTGTCTTCGTTAAAAGCCATCCATTTTGTGGTATTTCTGTTATAGCAGCACTAGATGACTAAGACACAGCCCTATGGAGAAGCACACATGGACAGAACTGAGGCTGCCTGCCAACACAGCCTGTGTGACTGAGTCGTCTTGGAAGAAGATGCTGCAGCCAAGTCAAGCCATCAGATGACTGCAACCTTAGCTGACATCCTAACTGCAACCTCATGAAAGACCCCCAGCCGTAACTGTCCAGCTAAGCTGCTCCCAAATTCCTGACCCACAAAAACAGTAAGAAAATAAACGTTTTGGGATAATTTGTTGTAAAATAATAGATAATATAATCTGTTTTCTAAAAATCTACAATGAAAGGACAGTGGTTTTTGGTGTGTGAAAGAGAGAGAAGAATGGTAAAAGAGTTAATCAAAGTGAACAGAATAAATTAATGCAGTGTTCAAAAAATTTTAGGCTGTCGTTATTTCTAGGTTTCTAAGATAATTTTAATGCTCTTCTTCGTGTTTTAATAATAGAAAAAAATATATTTTTTAATTTTAAAAACTTTCTAAGTATTCACAAGCACAATTTTTTATGTAATAATCTACTGAAAAATAATTGAAAGTCGACTGTTTATCACTATTCAGCTCAAAGCTACTGCGATATGCAAAGCACTGTGCTACATACAGGGAGGGTGGAGTCTAAAAGACGAAGAAAGCATGGTTCCCACCATCAAAGAGCCTCAATTTAGTAGAAGAAACAGACATGAGGAATCCAAAAATGGCCTAGAACACAGTATACTCTCAGTAAGTATTTGTTAAATAAATACGAGAGGTAGGAAATGCTAAAAGAGCACTACTGCAACTGGAAGAGTCAGACTGGAAAAGAAATGTGTCAGGGGAAGTCTTTCTGGAGAGCTGTAACTTAAAATGGGCTCTGAGTAATATGCAGAACTCCAACACATGGAGTTGAAAATAAAGGTACAGGCAGCACTGTGAGCAAAGTCACAATGTCAAGATGATGTATGGAAATTCCAGAGCATTTTCAAAAAAACCCATAAGTAGTAAGTAATCTAGTACAACTGGAATATTTAAATTATAAAAAGAAACAAAATTGGAAAGGCAAATTGGAGCCAGGCTATAGAGGGTTCTGACTGATAAATTAAATGGCCTGGAGCCTGGATTTCATTCTGAAGGAACAGGGAGCTATCCATCACAAATTCAATCCACATGAGGATTTTTTACCCTATTCTCTATACTTGTGCATGTGTTTGAAATGTTCTATAATAAAAAGTTTAAAAAACTAAATCCAGTTTAGAATCATCACTAATGACAATGTAAGCGCGTCAGGGACAAACTAGAAGCAGAGAGAACCCTTAAGAAATTATTACAACAGTCAAGGAAGAGATGATAAAGGCCTAAGGTAGGGCACTGGGTTACATGGGCTAGACGACAGAATGTGTCAAGAAAAACACCTAGACATCTGATTGACCTGACTGAATTTGGGGGATTGAAGCAGAGGGAAGGAGTAAAACACTGACTTCAAAGTTTAAGGCTGAGTGTCTGGGAGCATGATGATGCCCTAAAAGCAGAAACATAAAGTTTGTTATTTGGCCTTATGTATATAATACATAACATTTCTGCAGCAGATACAGTATCCTTAGAATTTTAACATTCCTGATTAGGTTTCTTAAGAGTCCCTGGGTGGTACTCTTAATGCACTCACTGCTAACCAAAAGGTTGGTGGCTTGAGTCCACCCAGAGTTGCCACAGAAGAAAGGCCTGGTAATCTACTTCTAAAATTTAGCCATTGAAAACCCAATGAAGCACAGTTCTACTCTGACACACACGCAGTTGCCATGAGTC
>NW_004444059.1:6643513-6647357 GCF_000243295.1 Trichechus manatus latirostris | reverse complement strand
GGGTGGTTTATATATGTTTCTTAGGCTAATATTAATATTAGATGGAATTTCCTAAGTACTAACAGATGGTGTACGCTACACATAGATGTTATTGTTCTTGTTGCCATTAGGTGCCGGTGAATCAATTTTGACTTGTAGCAACCACATGAGAGTAGCACTGCCCCATAGGGTTTCCTAGGCTGTAATATTTGGAAAAGCAGATTGTCAGTTCTTTCTCCCACAGAGCTGCTGGGTGGGTTCAAATCACTAACCTTCCTGTTAGCAGCTGAGCACTTAATTGTTATGTCACCAGGGCTCCTTTCACATTGACAGGGAAAGCACTAAGTATCAAGGAAAATTAGCCTAGTACAAGCACATTTTATTAATAATTCATAGATAAATAATCTGTTTAAGACAAGTAAGTTCAGAAATGTACATATCACTATACTATATACCTTCTGGAGCCCTAGTGGCACAGTAGTTACTGAGCTCAGCTGCTAACTAAAAGGTTGGCAGTTCAAATCTACCAGCTGCTCCATGGAAACCCTATGGGGAGGTTCTACACTGTCCTATAAGGTCACTGTGAGTCAGAATCAACTCGATGGCAACAGGTTTGGATTTGGTTTTGGTATACACCTTCTAAATGATAAAAGCATCTACATTTAATTTTGAAAGGGTTAAATATACTCACTAGTAATATACAGTGACATAATTTACTTGGACATGATCTTCATACTGTTTTTATTCTTCTATTAAATTCATCATGCCTATAATCAGAGATTTTTATTCGAATTTAAAGAATAATTTTTAAACATTGCTATCTTCATACATTTATGAAAGATTAAAAAAATTGAGCATAATAATACCAATTACTGTTATTTTAGTCTGTTTCCTTTTGACTATGCCAGATATTCATTAATTTTCACAGTTAAAGTCATAAGGAAGCAACACATGGTTATTATCTTCTATCTGATAGCAGAAGATTAAATTCAGACTTCTAAAAAAGTTCTCCCAAATCTGGATTAAGGAATATGTATGAAGTTTATGGCAGAATATCAAATTTCTTAGAATAAAAATAACATTCTGAATGAAAATATATATTCATAAATTTGCTATGATAGATTTAGCTCTAATTAGTTAAATTATATCACTAGCTACTAAGTGACCAATTTGGGTTCATGGATCATAATGGTACATTCCAAAATAATTTAAAAGGGTAAAATAGGGCCCGATAATAAACCAAATCTAAAGACATACACAACAAACAACAACAATAAAGGCTTACCTAAAGGCAAAGAGGGGAGAAAAAGAACAGGGAGAGGAGGCCGGGCCAAGATGGTGGAGTAGTCAAATGCTGCTGGTGGACCCTCTTACAACAAAGACACGAAAAAACAAGTGATTCAATTATACATGGCAATCTGGGAGCCCTGGACGCCAAAGGCAGAGTTGAGGAACTGGACTGAATGGCAGGGGGAGGGAGAGACCGTTTGGAAGCAGTGACGAGTTGCCAGACATGACCTGGCAAGTGCCTGAGCCCTTCAGGCCTGATCAGCTCGGGGTGAGTGGTGAGGCAGCCAAGCAGTGGTCCTTCGGAGGCACGTTTTCCACACCGGGAAAGACCCAGCGCCAGAGGGTCTACACGGCCACCCAGAACAGTGAGAAGCAACCCTCATCGGCGAAAGATCAATTGCATACGGCTTACCGTGCAGATCAAAAACACTCCCCTTAGGGGGAAAACCTCTCTCCCATTTACCTCCCCGCTCTCTGCTCTCCCCTAGGGCCTGGACTGGATTCAGTAATTGCCAAGTCCCCTGGGCCGGAAGTGGGATCTGTCACATGCCCTGAGCCATTCTCCCTGCCTTAGAGAGTGAAAAAATTCACAAACGGGAAAAAATAAACTGCCTGCTCCCCTAAGACAAGAACTCAGGGTAGGCACAGCTCCTTTACCTAGGCACAGGCACAAAGGATCCACAGATTTGAGTACCTCTCCTCCCGCAGAGACATGTGTGGGCCCATGTCAACAGTGTAGGCCCTAAGTAACTCAGTTCAACAAGGAATATACTGGAAGTCTAACTTCAACTGTTTCAGATGTGAAGTGGCAGGTTCTTGATACTTGACACTGCTCTGCCCATTAAGCAGGGTCTTCACTTACCCACATCAAGGGCCTGAGGACTGGTGGCTCCACTCACACCACCTAGCCACCTGCGATAGGGGCCCATGAATAAGCAGTGACCCCCAGACCTTACAGCCAACAGCATTAGGTACTCATAGTCAGGCTACAAAACCACCCACCTACTAGCTCTAGGGAACAGGGACACACTTTCCTCCTGGACACTCGGGGACAGCCATCAGCACCCTGCTCAGAGTGTGTCTCCCTGCTGCAGCCAGCTGCCTACGCCTACACCAATCACCCATGCCTATCTAGGACTGTAAGCCTATACCACACACTGGCTATCTACCCGGGCACCTGAGCTGAATCCATACAGGAGGAGTGGGCCGACTCCTCAGCTCACATACATAGTAACAGATTTAATCACCTGGTGACAGGACATTAGAGCTTCAAAGGTGCCAATTATCAAACCAGCTCATACGAGCAGCCTATTTGGGCATATTAAAACAAAACAAGAAGCTAGGACACAGTAAGCAAACATAAAATAAATAAATATAATAACTTATTGATGACCCGGACACAACAGTCAATATCAAATCACATAAAGCGGCAATCCATGATGGCTTCAGCAAGCTCCCAAAATAATCTAGAAATTTTCCAGAGGAGGAAAATTTCTTGGGATTACCAGAGGCAGAATACAGAAGATTAATACACAGAACTCTTCAAGAAATTAGGAAGGAAATTAAGTAAAACGCAGGACACGGAATAGAGGAAATTAAAAAGATTAGAGAAGAGCATAATGACAAACCTGACAGGCTGAAAGAATCCATAGAGAGACAGCCAGCAGAAGTCCAGAAGATTAACAAGAAAATTTCAGAAGTAGACAACTCAGTACAAAGTCATAGGAGCAGAACCGAGGCAATGGAAGACAGAATTAGTGAGATTGATGATAAAGCACTTAAAACCAACTTATTTGAGAAAAAAATCAGACAAAAGGACTAAAAAAATGAAGAAACCTGAAGAATTATGTGGGATTCTATCAAGAGAATCACCTACGACTGATTGGAGTACCAGAACACTGTGGGGGGTGGTTGTATAACAGAAAATACAGTGAAAATTGTTGAAGACTTGTTGGCAGAAAACTTCCCTGATATCATAAAAGATGACAAGATATATATATCCAAGATGCTCACTGAACCCCACATAAGGCAGATCCCAAAAGAAAGTCACCAAGACATAATCAAACATGCCAAAAGCAAAGATAAGGAGAGAACTTTAAGAGCAGCTAGGGAAAAATGAAAAGTTATCTACAAAGGAGAGTCAATAAGAATAAGCTCAGAGTACCAGCAAAAACCATGCAGGCAAGAAGGCAATGGGTGACATATACAAAGCCTTGAAGGCAGGAAAGGGCCAGCCAAGAATTATATATCCAGCAAAACTGTCTCTCAAATATGATGGTGAAATTAAGGCATTTCCAGATAAACAGAAGTTTAGGGAGTTTGCAGAAACCAAACCAAAATTACAAGAAATACTAAAGGGTGTCCTCCGGTTAGAAAATCAGTAACAACAGATAACAACCCAAGACTAGAACACAGGACAGAGCAACCAGATATCAACCCAGATACGGAAGTCACAAAAATAAACCAAAGCTAAAACACTGAAAATAGGGAAACAGATGTCAATATGTACAAGATGACAACATTAAAACAAAAAAGAGGGACTAAAAAATGTAGACATAGATTTTTCATATGGAGA
>NW_004444059.1:6608171-6643413 GCF_000243295.1 Trichechus manatus latirostris | reverse complement strand
AACAGATACATAGACCAATGGAACAGAATTGAGAATCCAGACATAAATTCATCCACCTATGAGCAGCTGATATTTGACAAAGGCCCAAAGTCTCTTAAGCACGGAAAAGACAGTCTCTTTAACATACGGTGCTAGCATAACTGGATATCCATCTGCAAAAAAGTGACACAAGGCCCATACTTCACACCATTCACAAAAACTAATTCAAAATGGATCAAAGACTTAAATGTAAAATCAAAAACGAGAAAGATCGTAGACGAAAAATAGGGACAACGCTGGGAGCCCTAATACATGGCACAAACACGACAGGAACCATAAGTAACAATGCACAAGCAGCAGAAGACACTAGAGAACTGAGAGCTCCTACAAATCAAACACTTGTGCTCATCAAAAGAGTTCACCAAAAGAGTAAAAAGACAACCTGCAGACTGGGAAAAAATTTTTGGCTACGACACATCTGATCAGAGTCTAATCTCTAAAATCTACAAGATACTGCAAAACCTCAACAACAAAAAGACAAATAACCCAATTAAAAAATGGGCAAAGGATATGAACACGCAGTTCACTAAAGAAGATATTCAGGTGGCTAACAGACATAAAGAAATGCTCAGGATCACTTGCAATTAGAGAAATGCAGATCAAAACTACAATGAGATACCATCTCACCCCAACAAGGTTAGCATAAATCCAAAAAACACAAAATAATAAATGCTAGAGAGGTTGTGGAGAGACTGAGCACTTATATGCTGTTGGTGGGAATGTAAAATGGTACAACCACTTTGGAAATCAATTTGGCACTTCCTTAAAAAGAAATGGAAGTACCATACGATCCAGCTATCCTGCTTCTTGGAATATATCCTAGAGAAATAAGAGCTGTCACACAAATAGATATATGCATACTTATGTTCACTGCAGCACTGTTCACAATAGCAAAAAGATAAACACAACCTAGGTGCCCATCAACGGACAAATGGATAAACAAATTACGGTATACCCAAACAATGGAATACTATGCGAGGACAAAGAACAATGATGAAGACGTGAAACATAACATGGAGGAAGCTGGAGGTCATTATGCTGAGTAAAATTAGTCAGTCACAGAAGGGTAAATATCGTATAAGACCACGATTATAAAAACTCAAGAAAAGATTTAAACACAGAAGAAAACCTTCTTTGATGGTTATGAAAGCGGGGAGGGAGGGTGAGGGTTATTTACTAACTAAATTGTAGATAAGAATTATCTTAGGTGAAGAGAAAGACAGCACACATTACAGGAGATGTCAGCACAACTGGACTAAACTAAAGCTAAGAAGTTTCCTGAATACAATCAAACACTTTGAGGGACAGAGTAGCAGGGGTAGGGGTCTGGGGACCATGCTTTCAGGGGACATCTAGGTCAACTGGCATAATGAAGCTTATTAAGAAAACGTTCCCCATCTTACTTCGTTGAGTGGCGTCTGGGGTCTTAAAAGCTTGCAAGCGGCCATCTAAGATGCATCCATTGGTCCCAACCCACCTGGAGTAAAGGAGAATGATGAACACCAAAGACACAAGCGAAGTATTAGCCCAAGAGACAGAAAAGGCCACAGAAACCAGAGACTTCATCAGCCTGAGTCCAGAAGAACTAGATGGTGCCCGGCTACCACTAATGACCGCCCTGACAGGGAATACAACAGAGTCCTGGATGGAGCAGGAGAATTAAGGGGTGCAGATCTTAAATTTTAGTAAGAACACCAGACTTAATGGTCTGACTGAGACTGGAGGAACCTCAGAAAGCATGGCCCCTGGATTCTCTATCAGCCCAGAACTAAAACAATTTCCAAGGCCAACTCTTCAGACAGTGTGTCTCTTAGCTCAAGTAGATGCAAGAGACTAAACGGGCAGCTTCTGTACGGAGGTGAGATGGGAAGGCAGAGAGGGTTAGGACCTGGTTGAATGGTCATGAGGAAGCAGGCGTAGAAAGGAGGAGCGTGCTGTCACAGTATGGGGAGAGGAATTAAGAGTCACATAACAATGTATGTATAAATTTTTGAATGGGGAAAAAAAAAAGGACGGGGGTGGGGGAGATTTCTGTTGATGCACAGAAAAGCCCTAATTTAGGAAGGACAATTGCTCCTCTACCATCAGCATTTCTCAGCCAAACACAAGTGAACTCCCAGCATCTCTTTCCAAAGACAGTAAGCAATCACCTCAAGATCCTCTATCCCCTAACAATCTTAAGGGATTTAAGTGAAGTTTGCCTTCCAGATCACCTGATAAGGAAACAGTTGTGATTTTAGTGAATTCCATGCCTCCCAGCCCATATGTCCCCATATGCTTCATGCTAAGGGGCCCTGGTGGAGCAGTGATTACGTACTCAGCTGCTAACCAAAAACATTAGCGTTCCAAACTACTAGCCTCTCCCTGGGAGAAAAGATGTGGTAGTGTGCTTCTGTAAAGATTAAAACCAAAAAAAAAAAAAAAACCCAAACCTGTTGCCATCAAATTTATTCCAACTCACAGTGACCCTATAGGACAGAGTAAAACTGTCCCATAGGGTTTCCAAGGAGCAGCTGGTGGATTCAAACTGCCAACCTTTTGGTTAGCAGCCCAAGACTTAATCACCACACGACCAGGGCTCCCCGAAAAGTTTACAGCCTTGGAAACCCTATGGGGCAGTCCTACTCTATCCTATAGACGTCTCTAAGAGTCAGAATCCACTCGACGGCAATGGATTTAACAGATTTGGCTTCATGCTAACCAAAAATTATTTTAGCACAATGATCTAAAACACAAATGTATGGTTGAGCTGACAAATTTATAAACGTGTACGAGTAATAAATCAACTAACCAAAGGCAAAAAAAAAAAGAAACCCACTGCCGTTGAGTTGATTCCAACTCATAGTGACCCCATAGGGTTTCCAAGACCGTAAATCTTACAAAAGCAGACTGCCACATCCTTCTCCCCTGGAGTCGCTGGTAGTTTTGAATCACCAACCTTTTGGTTAGCAGCCAACTTATCACTGTGCCACCAAGGCTCCTTAAGTCAGCTAACCAGAAGGCATAAATGACTTCTTCACATCTTTGTTTTTTGATAGAAGTAAAGTATAAGGAAGAACAGAATTATATTAGGCTCCCTAAGTGAGATAAATAAAAAAGAAACTTGAGAAGAGAAACTCCACAATCTTAAACAGGAGCCCTGTTAACATTACTACGTATCAATAAATGGTCGGCGGTTTAAACCCACCAGCAGCTCCGCAAGAGAAAAGATCTGGGAATCTGCTCCTGTAAAGATTTCTGCCAAGGAAACCCTATGAGGCAGCTCTACTCTGTCATATAGGGTCGCTATGAGTCGGAATTGACTCGATGGCACAAAATAACAACTAAAAACACTGCCAGTGAGGTAATACAGACCAACACTGACTACAAATGCAATTCATTTTCTGAAATAAACTTAACTTTGTACAAAAGAATTCTAGTAGGTTACCACAGTTACCACTATATTCAGAACTTCACCACCAAGTAGTTCAGGGCAAATAAAAGATACTGCCACATTAATCTTCGAAGTTAGTCAAGCTGAACACATAAGATCTGTGCATTTTACTGTATGTTGGTTGTATCTCAATTAAAATATTAAATGTAGCGAAGACTTCAGTTATGAGTAAACAACTAAGAATGAAGTATTCAGATAAAATTTACTTCCCAGCTAACTAAAGTGTACATTCGTAAAAAACAAATCTTTCCAGTTTTTGTTTCTAAAATGTGTTACAAGTAGTATTGCATATAAAAGTTATTAATTTTTTAAGAGTGTTTTCTTATATGTGCCAAGAATGATGATACCAGGATCTTTACATTCATTAACTCACTTAATTTCAAATTCTTTTTATGTAAGGAGGAAACCAAGGTTCAAAATGTTTAAGAAACCTGCCAAGCTCACATTCCATGTCACACTCACGTCCAGGTCTGCTTCATTCTAAAGCTCATACTTCCCATATGTAACAACGCTGAGTTTTCTTACTGATTCAGAACCACCATTTGGAACCTCATAAAACATGTCTCTCTGGAGCCATTAAGATGTGTCGGGCCATCTGCCCTTATTTAAAATGGCAGTTACAGAATGTTGTCATTATAGCTGGTGATTCTTTTGTCTCCTGTCTTGCTGTCAGTTTTCACTTCTCAGTATATTTGCTTTTGGCAATCTTTGTCATCCCACTCACAACTGCAAACCCCAAGCTGCTTCTAATTTACTACCTACCAAACCAAAGAACTGAAAGTTGCCAAGGATAAGATCTTACCAAACTGGTAATTGTGTTTTATAAAACAATTCTCTTAAATCACTGTTAAAGACTGTAACATACAAAATCACATAAAACAGAATACTGGTATAATTTTTAAAGCTGTGTACGGCACTCTCAGGATCTACTAGGGGAGGGATGGACGGATGGTGAGGCAGAGATAACTCAGAGCTCCCTGGTCCCTTTTCAATCAGAGTAGCTCTGCTTTTGCTTTACTAATTGGGATTCCAAACAAAATTCTGTAAGATTTTTTTTTTAAATATAATAACTATTAAAATAAGGTAACTGAAAAACACTGTAAGACTCTATCAAGTGACAGTTACTAGAAAATGGTTAAAAAATTCAATGTGCCAGATAGTTCTCAAAGACACAGTAACTAAATGCCCAGATCAAAGCACTGATGTTATCCAAAGGGTTCAGGGATTACTTCTATATCACACTTCTCTTTCTCTAATTTTTACGATATCTATAACAAAGTTAGGTCCCTGGGTGGCACCAACCGTTTGAGCTTGACTACTAACCTAAAGGTTGCTGGTTTGAATCCACCCAACGACGCCTCAGAAGAAAGACCTGGTTACCTGCTTCCATAAAGACTACAGCCAAGAAAATCCTATGGAATAGTTCCACTCTAATATATGGAGTTGTCATGATTCGGAATTAACGCAACAGGAAAGGATATATATAAAGAATAGTGATAAGAGAATTCCTTGTTTTGTTCCTACTATTAATTTCATTTAATTTCTAATATATCTCCATGAAGCACTTTTCTGGCTATGGTTTTGAGGTGCACATTTTAATTAAGATTTTACTAAAAACTTTTCAGGAATAAATATTCACTTTTATTAAATTCATTTCAAGAGCTATTGAGATGATCATATAGCTTTTCCTCCTTTATCTACTAATAGTTGAATTCCAATACATCTTTGCAGCCCTGGAATAAATTCTTAGTCATGGTATATTACATTTTTAACATAATGTTGGATTTCTGCATCAATATCCTTAGGTAAAATTGATCTGTAGTTATATTTTATTAAGTCACTCAATTAAGAGTTCTTGTCAGTATTATGCTTACTCTATTGTTCCATTTTTGTGGCACTAACATTTATTGAGGGTTTTCTATATGTTAAGCATTATTCTAAGAATTTTATTTGTATTCACTTGTTTATCTTCACAGCAACATTAAGTAGTAGTAGGTTCTCCTACTGGTTTTTAAAAATAATAAAAAGCTTCCTTCCTCTTTGCTCTAGGTCAGTTTAAGTATCAATAAAATTATCCGTTCTTTGAAGATGTGAAGGAGAAATTTCCTTGAAGTCACTTGTAAAAACATTTGGGCCTGGTATGTTTAGGTTTTCAGTCTATTCTTGGATCAGTTTTGAAAATGTATACTTTCCTTGAAAATAATGCATTTTTTCTTTATTTCTAATTTACTAGTTGTGTCAACCATTATCTTACAATCATGTTACTAAGATTATGTGTCTATGGTTACTTTTTTTTTCATAATGCTAATTTTGCTCTTTTGTATTTTCTCCCTTTGTTAAAAAAAAAAAATGTTAGCTACTTTAATTTGTATTTTCTTTTCATCAAAGAACCAGCTCTTGGTTTTATTTATCATAACTATTGTCTCTGTTTTCTAATTTATTACTTGCTTTTCTTATCTTTATTAATTACTCTTTCCAGCTTTCCTTAGATTATGTTGTTATTAAATTCCTTCGCTGAATGCTTAACTCATTTATTTTCATTTCTCCAGTAATGAAATTCTTAGAAATAATTTTGCCTGTGTTCCATATGTTATTCATTTCATTTTTATCATAATTACTTTCTAGACAGACTATAACTGCCATTTTGCAGTATCTTGACATCTTTGAACTAAGATTTTTTAGGAGAATATTTTTACACTTTTCAAGTGATTGAGGCTTTCGTTTTGAGGTTTGGGAAGTTTTCATGGTTTGGATTTTGGTTCTTGGTTTGTTATTAACTTATAATTTCATTGTAGAGAATGTGACTGACAATATTTCTACTTTTTAAAATTATTTTTTCAGTTTTATTTCTAGTATAATGTGTGACCTGTTTTTGTAAATGTTCCAGAGGGAATTGTTCTTCCACTTTACAATAACAGAACACAATATATTTCTTATATCAGCCTTATTATATGATTCAGATTCTCTGTATATCTTTTAACTTCTTGATGTGGCAAGGACAGAAAAGATGTCATAAAGTTTCCCGTTACCATTTTATTTCTCTTCCTCCTTGGATTTGTATAGTTTTCATTGCTAGACAATGAATAAGGAAGATTGAAGAAGAATCAACGGATTTGAATTATGGTGCTGGCGAAGAATACTGAATATACCATGGACTGCCAGAAGAACAAACCAATCTGTCTTGAAGAGATTCAGCCAAAATGCTCCTTAGAAGCAAGGATGGTGAGATTTTGTTTCATGTACTTTGGACATGTTATCAGGAGGGACCAGTCCCTGGAGAAGGACATCATGCTTGGTAAAGTACAGGGTCAGTGAAAAAGAGAAGACCCTCAAGGAGATGGACTGACACAGTGGCTGCAACAGCTAGCTCAAGCACAACAAGGACTGTGAGAATGCTGCAGGACCAAGCAGTGTTTTGTTCTGTTTACCTAGGGTTGCTGTGAGTCAGAAATTGACTCGATAGCACCTAATAACAACATTTTATATACAAGCAGTCCCTGACTTATGACGTATTCAAGTTATGATGAACCACACTTACGACTCTTTTTTATGATTTGTGTATTTATTTTGGAGCCGTGGCAGAGCAGTGGTTAAGCGCTCGGCTGCTAACCAAAAGTTCGGTTCAAATCCACCAGCTGCTCCTTGGAAACCCTATAGGGCAGTTCTACTCTGTCTTGCAGGGTCACTATTAGTCAGAATCGACTCCATGGCAACAAGTTTGGGTTTTTTATTTTATTTTATGCATGTATAAAATATTTAAGTTTATATGGAATGTTTCTAACCCCTAAAGACAAATAAAGATCGGCCTTATAAAGATACTTATAATAAAAGGCAACAATGATGGAAAAAAAAAAAGAGGCATTTGACAACTTACAAGAGCCAACTTACGAAGGAGTCGTCATAAGTCGGGGCTATCTGTACTTCAATGCTTCATCTTTAAAAAATAAAGATTTGTAGTTCCCTTTACATAAGAAATGGAGCCCTGGTTGTGTGGTGGTTAAGAGCTTGGCTGCTAACCAAAAGGCAGGCAGTTTGAATCCACCAGCTGCTCCTTGGAAACCCTACTTTGTCCTATAGGGTCGCTATGAATTGGAATCAACTTGATGGCAATGGGTTTGGTTTTTGGTTTTACATAAGAAACTATATACTTAATTATTACAAAATACCTGTCTTTTTTCTCACCTGACGTTTACTGCATTTAATTCAAATTTCTGTAACAATCCAAATCCATTCTTGCTTTTTTGTTGATACTTGCCTAGTATCTTGTTTTGACTATCCATTTACTTCCAACTCCCTCAGTAACTTTGTTCTACATGTGTTTCTAAACATCAAGTGTAGAGTTGGGTTTCATATTTTGTCTATTCTGAGTCTTGTTTTAATAGCTGAGCTTAAGTCACAGACATTTATTTTTTAACAGGCACATTTGGTATTGTATTTGTGTTTTCTGGGGTTTTTTCCCTCCATGTTCATTCCTTTTGTTTTCCATCTTTTGCTATAGTTATTTCACACATTAAGTGGTATAAATGGTTAAAGGCTGGACTACTAGCCAAAAGGCTGGTAGTTCGAATGCATCCAGAGGCGCCTTGGAAGATAGGCCTGGCAATCTGCTTCAGAAAGGTCAGTTCTACTATGTATATAAGGCAGTTCTACTCTGCATGTAAGGGGTCTTAAGAGTTGGAACTGACTTGAGGGCAACTGACAACAACAATCTGCCAAGCACCATATTTGGTATAAGGAATACAATGGCAAACAAAATAGTTGGCTATATATAGATAATTGCAAACAGAGGTGTTGTTGTTCCCCACCTTATCCTAACACCCTGAGAGATTCTAAAGGGAGTGAGGGTAGATAAGGCTATTAAGGAAAATTTCTCATAAGACAGGACATGCTGAGATCTAAATAACATAAAGGAGATGCCTGAATGAAAGAGTGTGTACAAAGCAGACAAATCTCAGGCAATGTGTGTACAAAGGAGACAAAGAACTAGAGCATTTTAGAAACTGAAAGAAAGTCTTAAGGCTGGAGAATGTTGGGGAAGCGGGGAGAATTACATGAGATGACACTTAAAAGGTAAGCAAGCCAGATCAGGTAGGGGTTTATGGGTCATATTAATGAACCTGGATTTTATTGTGGGTACTGTAAAAGTGGTTGCCTTTGAGTCCATTCTAACTCATAGTAACCCCATGTGTGTCCAAGTAGAACTGTGCTCCATAGGGTTTCCAATGGCTAACTTTTCAGAAGTAGATCGCGAGGCCTTTCTTTCAAGGTACCTCTGGGTGGACTCCAACCTCCAACCTTTTGGTTAGCAGCCAAGCATGTTAACCATTTGCACCACCTAGGGACTCTGTAGATACAATACTCACTGTTGTCTAGTTGATTCAGACTCATGAGTAAGTACAATAGGTATCCTGAAATACTTTTAAGGAGGGAGAGACTGCCATCATATTTCCATTTTTTAAATGTTGTGTAGAGAATAAACTGAAGTGTGGCACATGTGGAACTATGGACACACAGTGGTACATGACTGAAGCAGCTGAGACAAGAGATGATAATGGTGACAGCGATATAAAGATAGACATAAAGACCAATGAAACAGAATTAAAAATCCAGAAATAAGCCTATGGTCAATTGATTTTCAATTAAGGGTGTCAAATCCATTCAATGAAGAAAAAAATACTCTCTTCAACAAATGGTGCTGAGACAATTGGATGTCCACATGCAGAAGAATGAGGGTGGACTCATACTCACACTGTTTATAAAAATTAATTCAAAATGATTAATGACCTAAATATAAGAGCTAAAGCCATAAAACTCTTAGAAGAAAACATAGGGGTAAAGCTTCAGGATCTTCTTTTACGATTCCTAGATATGACACCAAAAGCACAAGCAGCAATAGAAAAGTTCAGATAAACTGGAACTCATCAAAATTAAAAACTGTTGTGCATCAAGGAATATTAAGAAAGTGAAAAGTCAACTTACAGAATTATAGAAAATATTTGGAAACCATGTATCAGATAAAGGTTTAATATTCAGAATATATACAGAACTCTTAAAACTCAGCAATAAAAAGATTAACAACTCAATTTAAAAATGGGCTAAAAACTTGATAAACATGTCTCCAGAGAAGATACACAAACAGCCAATAAGCACATAAAAAGTTCAACATTGTCACCAAAACCAAACCCACGGCCATCCAGTCAGTTCCGACTCATAGCAACCCTGTAGGACAGCGCAGACCTGCCCATAGGGTTTCCACAGCTGTAATCTTTACAGAAGCAGACTGCCACATCTGTCTCCCGCAGGGCAGCTGATGGGTTCGAACTGCCAACCTTTCAGTTAGCAGCGGAGCACTTAACCACTGCACTACTAGGGCTCCTTCCTTAGTCATTAGGGTTATGCAAATCAAAACCACTATCAGTTGTATACCAATAAAAAGTTGAACTGGCAGAAGTTGTGTGATGGATATATTTACAACAATGACCAAAAAAAAAAAAAAAAGACCAGCTGCTGAGGCCACTTACATACAATCAAAAACCTCATGGGATGTGGTTCTTGGTTTGGAGGTATAGGGTCATAGTTTCATGGTACATCCCAGTTAATTGGCCTAATAATGTGTTTGGTGATTCTGTTCTACCTCCTAGTTAATTGTGTAGTGCCTGGGGTCTTAAAAGCTTACAAGTGGCCATCCAAGGCACAACAATTGGTCTCTATTCACCTGAAACAACAGGGAAAGGAAGAAAGTCAGAAATAGGAGGAGGAAATGGAATGTGTGGCTAACTGCCTCCATGAACAACTACCACCTGTGCCAGGAAACCAGAAGAAGTGGATCGTGCAGCTACCACTACTGAACATTTTCATTAAGGATTCTATAGTGGAATCCTGAGCAAACGGGGGAAATGCAGAACAGAATTTCAAATTCTCATGGAATCCAGAATTTCTGGAGGCACAGAGGTTGGATAAACTCCTGAAACTACTGCCCTGTGATAATCTTTCAATGTTAAACCAAAAATATCCCTGAAGTCTTCCAAAAACCGAATGATAGTTTAGCTAGTAAAAAATGTCTGCCTTAAGAACTATGTTCTCTTAAGAACTATCTATATGGGATCAAATTGTAAACAGCAACTCAAAAGATTAGATAGGAATTTCAGGGGGCAGTGAGTTTATGCAAATGACAGAGGAGTAATTCAAAAAGAGAGTGAGAATGGTTGCACAACTGAAAGAATGTAATCAGCGTCACTGAATTGTACATTTAGAAACTGTTGAATTGGTGTATGTTTTGCTGTGTATCAGGAGAAAGATGTGGCAATCCGCTTCCGTAATGATTTACAGCCTTGGAAACCCTGTGGGGCAGTTCTACTCTGTCCTATAGGGTCACTATGAGTTGGAATTGACTTAATGGCAGTGGGTTTGGCTTTCTGTGTGTATTCTCAACAACAACAAAATAAATTTTTTTTAAAGGACTACTATTAGATATCATTTCACATTCACTAGTATGGTTATTTTGAAAAAAAAAAAGGAAGGTAACAAATGTTGATAAGAATGTGGAAAACTCAGAACACTGTACATTGCTGATGGGAATGTAAAATGGTGTCACTGCTGTGGAAAATAGTTTGACAGTTCCTAAAAAAGTTAAACATATAACTCCCATATGATCCAACAATTCCCACTCCTAGGTATATATATCTAAAAAAAAAAAATTGAAAGCAGCAACTCAAACAGGCACATATATACCAAGGTTCATTGAAACATTATTCACAATAGCTCGCTCAAAGGTGGAAACAACTCAAGTTCCCATAGGCAGATGAACAGATGAATAACATGTGGCACATCCATACCATACAGTATTATTAAGCCATAAAAAGAAATAAAGTTCTGAAACATCCACATGAATGAACTCTGAAAACATTATGCTCAGTGAAATAAGTCAGATACAAAAGAACAAATACTACATGATTCCACATATAAGAAATATCTAGAATAGGCAAATCCATCAAGACAAAAGAAGATTAGTGGTTATCAGGGGCTAAGACAAGAGGGGAGAATGGGAGTTAAATGAACCAAAAAAGAAAAGGAAAAAAAAAAGAGAGATGATGGTGGCTTCGAGTAGCAGGCAAATGGTATAGATGATGGATGGATCCAAATGTGTTAATTAAGTAGTACTATCAGTTGTCCTCTCCTTCTCCTAATTTTGGAGTAATACAGTCTATTTTTAGTACTTTTCAAGGTTACTTTTACATATAATACAATTTGGTTGTTTTCATAATAAAGACATCCCTATTTACATAAACTCATTCATTTAGTAAATATTTATTAATGACACATTATTGCCAGGTGCCATTCTGAACATGGAAATACAGCAGAGAAGAAAAAAACTACCAGCCTCACAAAGCTTAGAAGTTTTAAAATAAGATAAAACCTAGTCCTCCTTATATACCTGATTATGTACTAGCATAATACTGCAAGTTAATAATCTTAATTTAAAACATTTTTGTGGTGCTGTACAGTCATGCATTAATTCACTCAATAAACATTTACTAAACACCATCTACCTGCCAGGCTCTATTCTGCAGATATACAAAAGTATCATGGTGCACAGTAAAGTAAAGACAGGCAAACAAACATACACATATTATCAAATATTAGAGTAGAAGAAAAATAAAGTATGTTACGGGAAAACAAAGTTACACAGAAGTGCTCTTTTTTCTACATGAAAATCAAAAAGCCCCTCTGATGAGGTTACTCTTGAGCAGAGTCCTGAATGAAATGATGGAGTAAGCCACGCAGGTATTTCAAGGCAGGGAACCTGAGACCAGGTACAAAGGCCCTGACATAGGAGCCTGGCATGTTCAAGGAACGCTAATGTGACCAAAATTTCTGAACACCAATGTATGAGAAAATAGTAAAATGAGTCTGAAGAGGTAGCTAGGGACCAGATCATCTAAGGTCTTCCTTTCGGACAATGGAAACAACTTTGAATTTTATATTAAGTAGGATGGGAGAGTTTTGAGGAGGACAATAACATGACGTGATTAAAGTTAAAATAAAAAGTACATGGCTGCTATGTGGAGCCCAGATGGTAGGAGAGCAGAGTGTAATCAGAGAAACCAATTAGGAACTTACTGCAGTAGTCAGGCAGGAAATGGTGATGGTTTATATAACAGTGGCAGCAGCAGAGGGTGGAAGAAGCAGTGGAATTCTAAATACATCTTGGAGGTACAGCATATAGGATATGCAGATGAATAAGAAATAGCAGGTGAGACAGAGTCATCAACAGAGGAGAAAGAATTCAGGGAAAGAAATAATATACATTGTTTTACATATGTTAAGTTTGAGACACCTAGAAGATAAACTTCTTCATGACCTTTTGCCTTCTTCCTGTATGATGTCCTTGATATCATCCCACAACCTGTCTGGTCTTTGGTCATTAGTGTTTGTCATGGATTGAATTGTGTCCCCCAAAAATATGTGTCAGTTTGGCTAAGCCATGATTTCCAGTATTGTATGGTTATCCTCCATTTTGTTGCAAATCCTAACATCTATGATGTTAATGAGGCAGGATTAGAGGGAGTTATGTTAATGAGGCAGGACTCAATCCACAGGATTAGACTGTATCTTTTTTTTTTTGGATGTAATTAAATGAAGTTTACATTTCAAGTTAGTCTCCCATACAGCTTTTTTTTTTTAACATACATTATTATGAGACCCCAACCGCTCACCCCATTCTGCGACAGCACACTCCTCCCCTCTGCCTCTGATTCCGCATGAACCTTCACCCAGCTCCTAACTCTCTCTGCCTTCCCCTCTCACCTCTGGACAGAAGCCGCCCTTTGGTTTTTTATATCTATTTGTCTAAGGGGCACATTCTTCACAAGTATCACTTTATGTCCCCCAGTCCAGTCCAATCCCTGTCTGAAGAGTTGGCCTCGGAAATTGTTCTAGTTCTGGGGTGATGGACAGACCAGGGACCACGCTTTCTGGGGCGCCTCCAGTCTCAGTCAGACCATTAAGTCTAGTCTTCTTATTAGTATTTGAGTTCTGCATCCCATCGTTCTACTGCTCCATCAGGGACCCAGGTTGTATCTTGAGTCAATCTCTTTTGAGATGCAAAAGAGAGAATCCAGGGGAGAAGAGAGGGACCTCATTACCACCAAAAAAGAACAGTCAGGAGCAGAGCTTGTCCTTTTCACCTGGGGTCCCTGCACTGAGAGGCTCCTAGAATAGGGTAAGATTGATGACAAGGACTTTTCCTAGTGCTAACAGAGAGAAAAAGTTTTCCCCTGGAGCTGGCAACCTGAATTAGGACTTCTAGGCTCCTGAACTGTGAAAGAATAAACTTCTGTTCATTAAAGCCACCCACTTGTGGTATTTCTGTTATAGCAGCATTAGACAACTAAGACAGTGTTCAATGCGTCATATTTATTCTTGAGATGATCTCTAAATTCAGGTGGGATATACTCAAGATGGCGCAGGAGTTAAGAGCTACGGTTGCTAACAAAAGGTTGGCAGTTTGAATCCACCAGCCACTCCACGGAAATCCAATGGGGTCACTATGAGTTGGAATCCACCTGACAGCAGTGGGTTTGGTGTTTTTTTTTTAATTGGGCAGTGGGGGTTATACTAAAGGTGAAGCCCTGGTGGCTTAGTGGTTGAGAGCTCGGCTGCTAATCAAAAGGTCGGTAGTTTGAATCCACCAGCCACTCCTTGGAAAAACCCTATGGGGTACTTCTACTCTGTCCTATAGAGTGACTATGAATCAGACTCAACTCGACAGCATGGGATTGGGTTTTATACTAAAGGTTGTTCTTTGGCTCTCATGGACTTGTTTTAATTTTCTTCAGCTTCAACCTGAACTTGCCTAAGAGCAAATGATGGTCTGTTCCACAGTCAGCCCCTGGCCTTGTCCTCACTGATGATACTGAGATTCTACATCGTCTCTTTCTTCAGGTGTAGTCTATGTGATTCCTGTGTATTACATCTGATGAGGTCCACGGGTATAGTTGCTGTTTATGTTGTTGAAAAAAGGTATTTCCAATGAATAAGCTGTTTGTCTTGCAAAATTCTATCATGTGATCTCTGGCTTCATTTCTGTCACTGAGATCGTATTTCCCAACTACTGATCCTTCTTGTTTGTTCTCAATTTTCGCATTCTCATCACAAGTAATTATCAATGCATCTTGATTACACGTTTCATCAATTTCAGACTGCAGAAGCTGGTAAAAAATGTCAATTAATTATTCTTTGGCATTAGTGGTTGGTGCCTAAATTTGAGTAACAGTCATACTATACGAAAAAAGAAAAAGTTCATTAAAAAGACAAGGAGGAGAAGTCAAGGACTTCCAGGCAACATGGTGTTATAGACAGAAGCACCACGCCGTCCTTCTACAGCAAAGATCCGAAAAACTATGTCAAACAGAGACACACGTCAATCCTGAAACCCTAAGCATCAAATGAAGAGATAAAGAACTCAGCCAAGCACCGAATGGAATAAGAAACTGACAGAAAACAGAGAGCAAGGAGACATACATGCAGAGGTCCCTTATCAGCTAACGCAGCACAGATCCACCATCTTGGACTCCTATCGGAGATTGGTGAACAATGGGTACAAGGAAACAGCTTCACGGAGCTTCCAGCAAGAGACAGAACAACCAGTAACCAACAATATATGCTTTCCCACCCTCCACCCTTCTTCAGCCGGACTTGGCCTCCTCTGCTTCCTGAGACCACAGTCTTTTGGCCGGGAAGCACTGGCTTCACCTGGATCCACTTGGATTCCACCCACCCGCACTGGCCGGCTCCCTGCGTGCCATTTGTTGGCTGCTGGTGGTGTTTTTTTCCACTTTAGATTTCTTCCTTACCTCCTACCATCTCCCCTCCTTTGTCTCAAATATTTGGCTCGGTGAGCCATCTTTGCTTCTTCCTGAAAGGCTGCCAAATCCTGCTTGACTGTGAAACTTCTTCCCAGCCCGTGCCGCCACGCTGGTGGGACCCCTGGGGCTTTTTTTGTTTGTTTGTTCTGATTTGATTTGTTTCTCTTCTCAGCGTGGGAGCCCCTTCTAGCTGAGCAGTACTGCACAGCTTGGGAGCTACTCCCTTACTCTGCACACACGCGCAGTGGCATCGCCAGGGGTATTTCTTTCTTTCTTTTTTTTGGTTTTGCTTTTATTTTTTGGGGTTTTTTTGTTTCTCTGTTTTGTTTGCTTCTCTTTTACCCTTTCTGTCTTTCTTCATTTCTCAGTTTCTTATCTCTCTATACTTACTCTTCCTGTCTCCTGAATATCTGGTGCAGTGTGACACCTCTACCACTTCTAGCCAGGCTGTACTTCATAGCCTGGGAGCAACTTCCCCAGTCCTCACAGCTACACCAGTAGAATCCCTAGGATTCATTTTTTTCCTTTTACCCTTTTTCTTTTTTTCTCCATTTCTCAATTTCTCATCTCCACTCCAATGGCAAGTTCCCTTAGCACTCTTTTTTGTTTGTGTGTATGTTTTTGGCGCCTGTTCCTCTCTCCTCTCTCTGATCTCTCCCATACCCGTCTTAGTCCACACATCACAATCTCCCCACTCCTTCCTGTCTACCTGCACCGGGTGCTGAAATCACATCCCCAAGCAGCACCGGCAGGGCCTACTGGAACCTGCCCTGTACTGATTCTCGGCCCGTCCTGTCGGCCCTCGTACATACCACAAACAACCCACACCAGCAACTCCTCTTCAGCTGGACATAGCTTGCTGTACTGTACCTGAGCGATTGACCTTGCCCACTGGAGAAGGAGGTAAAAAGTATCATGCCTACAGATGAGCAAACAACAAAGAACGCACATCCCGCATACTCAAACATAACCAAACAAAAAAGCAGGACAAAACAAACAATTCTACAATCAATAAACAAGGAACTGAACGTCCTGAAGACAACAGACAATATCAAAACATATCAAAAACAGGACAGAATGGTTGCAGTAAGTATCCAAAATAAAACACCACGACTTTCCAGTAGAAGAAAAGGCACTAGAACTACCTAATAGGAAACTCTAATAATCAGAGCTATCCAAGAGTTGAAGCAAAAAGCAGACAAAAATGACAAATTCATGGAAAAGGCAAACAAGTTCATGGAAAACACACAGCAAAAAAATGGAAAAATTCAGCAAAATAATACAGGAACGAAATCCTAAAACAAATTCACAACTAGAAATCATACAAAAACAACAATTACAAATCCAAAAGATAAACTACAAGATTTCAGAAACAGTGTCATAGATGGGCTGAGGAGCAGGTTTGAAATGATGGAAGACAGGATCAATGAAACTGAAGACAAACACTTCAATACAACTCTGAGGAAACACCAGAAAGAAGAAAAATAAAAATGAAGAAACCCTGATAATTATGTGGGATATAATCAAAAGCAAAAATCTGTGAGTAATAGGAGTTCCAGAACAGGGGGAGAAAACAGAAAACACAGAGAGGATCACTGAAGAACTGCTGACAAAAAACTTCCCCAATATCACGAAAGATTAAAAGCTGACCATCCAAGAAGCTCAATGAACCCTATATAGCACAGACCCCCACAAAAAATCACCAAGGCATATCAAAATCACACTTGCTAATACCAAAAACAAACGAAGAATCCTGAGAGCAGCTCTAGAAAAACAAAAAGCCACATACAGAGGAGAAACGATAAGACTAAGCTTGGATTATTCGGCAGAAACCATGCAGGCAAAAAGGCAATGGGATGACATATATAAAACCTTGAAAGAAAAAAGACACCAGCCAAGAATAATCTATCCGGCAAACTCTCGTTCAAATATGATGGTGAAATTAGTACATTTCCAGATAAGCAGAAATTAAGGGACTATGTGAAAAAGCAAATCAAACTTACAAGAATTATTAAAGGGAGTCCTTCAATCTGAGAACAAACAACATCAGACCAAAGGCTAAATCTAGGATGCAGGATAGTACCAGCCAGATACCAACCTAGGAAATGAACTCTCAAGGACTATCCAAAACCAAAAGAATTACAATAGGGAACCAGAGAGGTTAATCTCTAAATCACAACAACATCAGAACTATAAAAGAGGGAATAAACAGTGTAGGTATAGAGCCTTCTAATGGAGAGGAAGGCAAGGTGATACCAAGTAATAATAAACTGCTTCCAACCTAGGAAGACATGAGTAAATTTCAAGGTAACCACAAAGAAAGTTAACAAACCTACTTATTAAAATGAAGAAAAACATAAAGTCTCAGTAAAAGCAAAACCCACAAAAACAAATGAAAAAAAAATCCACAAACAAAAGGAATTCAGCACAAGAGAGTTAAGAGGAACAAAGAAGACGTCAGCAGCACAAAAAGGAGTACTACAAAATGACAGCTATAAACTCACACCTATCAATAATTTCACTAAATGTAAATGGCCTAAATGCACCCATAAAGAGGTGGAGAGTGACAGAATGGATTTTAAAAAAAAGGTTCCATCAATATGCTGTGTACGAGAGACACACCTTAGAAACAAAGACATAAATTTATTAAAAATTAAAGGATGGAAAAGCATGTATCAAGCAAACAGCTACCAAAAAAGAGCAGGAGTGGCAACACTAATCTCAGATAAAACAGACTTTAAAACAAAATCCACAATAAAAGACAAAGAAGGACATTATATAATGACAAAGGGGACAATCTATCATGAAAACATATCCATAATAAACATCTACGCACCCAATGACAGGGCTCCAAAATACATAAAACAAACTCTAACAACACTGAAAAGAGAAATTGACACTTCCACAATAATAGTAGAAGATTTCAACACACCACTCTCGGTAAAGTACAGAAGATCTAGAAAGAAACTCAACAAAGATACAGAAGACCTAAAGAGCACAATCAGCCAACTTGACCTCATAGACATATACACAACACTACACCCAACAGCTGCAAAGTACATATTCTTTTCCAATGCACATGGAATGTTCTCCAGAACAGACCACATATTAGGCCACAGAGCAATCCTCAACAAGATCCAAAACGCTGAGATAAAACAAAGTATCTTCTCTGACCACAAGCCATCAAGGTACAAATTAACAACAGGAAGAGCAAGGAAAAAAAAACAATCACATGGAAACTGAATAAGACCCTGCTTACAAACCACTGGGTAACAGAAGAATCAGAGATGGAATAAAAAAATTCCTAGAATCAAATGAGAATGAAAACATATCATACCTAAACCTTTGGGACACAGCAAAGGCAGTCCTCAGAGGACAATTTATAGCAACAGATGCACACATCAAAAAAGAAGAAAGCGACAAAATCAAAACATTAACTACACAACTCAAACAAATAGAAAGAGAACAGCAAAAACAAGCCCACAGCCACCAGAAGAAAGGAAATAATAAAGATTAGGGCATAAATAAATGAAACACAGAATAGAAAAACAATAGAAAGAATCAACAAAACCAAAAGTTGTTCTTTGAAAGGATCAACAAAATTGACAAACCACTGGCCAGACTGACAAAAGAAAAACAGGAGAAGATGCAAACAACCCAAATAAGAAATGAAATGGGGGACATTACAACAGGCCCAACTTAAATAAAAAGAATCATAACAGTATTATGAAAAACTATACTCCAACAAATGTGAAAACTTACAGGAAACAGATAAATTTCTAGAAACACACTACCTATGCAATCTACCACAAAGTGATGTTGAAAATCTGAACAGACCCATAACAAGAGAAGAGATTAAAAAGGTAATAAGAAAAACTCCCAACAAAAAAAGCCCTGGCCCAGATGGCTTCACTGGAGAATTCTACCAATCACAGCAGAGTTTATGCCAGTACTACTCAAACTATTTCAGAACATAGAAAAGGAAGCGACACTTCCGAATTCAGTCAATGAAGCCAGCATAACCTTGATACCAAAACCAGGCAAAGAAGCCACAAAAAAAAGAAAATTACAAACCAACATGTCTCATGAATATAGATGCAAAAATTCTCAACAAAATTCTAACCAACAGAAATCAGCATCATATCAAAAAAAAAATACACCACAACCACGTAGGATTCATACCAGGTATGCAAGGATGGTTCAACATTAGAAAATCAATCAACACAATCCATCACATAAACAAAAGGAAAGAAAAGAATCACATGATCATCTCCCCTTGGATTCCTATACACCAACAAAGAGAACGATGAAAAGGAAATCAGGAAAACAGTACCATTTACAATATCTCCTAAAAAAATTAAACACTTAGGAATAAATCTAACCAGGGATGTAAAAGACCTATACAAAGAAAACTACAAAAACACTAAGGCAAGAAACCCAAAGGGATCTACATAAATGGAAAAACATATCATGCTCATGGATAGGTAGACTCAACATTGTGAAAATGACCATTCTACCCAAAGCAATTTACAAATACAATGCAATCCCAATCCAAATGCCAACAACATTCTTTAAAGAGATGGAAAAACTAATCATTGACTTCATATGGAAAGGGAAGAAACCTCAGATAAAGCACTATCGAAGAAGAGGAATAAAGTAGGAGGACTCGCACTACTTGACCTCAGAAACTACTATACAGCCACAGTAGTCAAGAAAGCCTGGTACTGGTACATCAAATACATTGACCAATGGAACAGAATTGAGAACCCAGATGTAATTCCATCTACCTACAGTCACTTGATCTTTCACAGGTGCCCAAAGTCCATCATATGGGGAAAAGACAGTCTTTTTAACAAATGGTGCTGGCAAAACTGGATGACCATCTGCAAAAAAATGAAACAGGACCCACATCTCACACCATACACAAAAACTAATTCAAAATGGATCAAAGATCTAAATATAAAGCCAAAAACTATAAAGTTCATAGAAGAAAAAATAGGATCAACACTAGGGGCCCTAATGCACAGCATTAACAGGATACAAACCATAACCAACAACACACAAACTCCAGAAGCTAAGCTGGATAACTGGGATCTTCTAAAAATTAAACACTTGTGTTCATCAAGACTTCACCAAAAGAGTAAAAAGAGAACCGACAGACTGGGAAAAAATTTTTGGACGTTACAAGTCAGACAAAGGTCTGATCTCTAAAATCTGCAAGAGAATCCAACACCTCTACAACAAAAAGACAAATAATCCAATTAAAAATGGGCAAAGGAAATGAACAGACACTTCACCAAAGAAGACATTCAAGCGGCCAGCAAACACATGAGGAAATGCTCCCGACCACTAGCCATTGGAGAAATGCAAATTAAAACCACAGTGAGATACCATCTCACTCCAGCATCACTGGCACGAATAAAAAAATCTGGAAATAACAAATGTTGGAGTGGCTGTGGGGAGACTGGAACTCTTATGCACTGCTGATGGGAATGTAAAATGGTACAAATATTTTGGAAAATGATACGGCACTTCTTTAGAAAGCTAGAAATAGAAATACCAAACGATCCAGCAATCTCACTCCTAGGAATATATCCTAGAGAAATAAGAGCTGTCACACTAACAGACATATGCATACCCATGTTCACTGCAGCACTGATCACAATAGCAAAAAGATGGAAACAACCTAGATGCCCATCAACAGATGAATGGATAAACTATGGTACATACACACAACAGAGTATTACGCAACGATAAAGAACAATGATGAATCTGTGAAGCATCTCATAACATGGATGAAACTGGAGGACAATTTGCTGAGTGAAATAAGTCAGTCACAAAAGGACAAATATTGTATTACACCTCTACTGTAAAAACTCATGAAAAAGTTTACACACAAAAAGAAACAACCTTTGTTGGTTAGGCAGGATGGGCAGGGGAAACTAAATGGACAATAGATAAGTGACAACTTTGGTGAAGGGTAAGACAGTACACAATACTGGGGAAGCCAGCACAACTTGCATAAGGAAAGGTGATGGAAGCTCCACAGACACATCCAAACTCCCTGAGGGACTGAACTGCTGGGAGGAGGGCTGTGGGGACCATGGTCTTGGGGAACATCTAGCTCAACTGGCATAATACAGTTTATAAAGAAAATGTTCTACATTCTACCTTGGCGAGTAGCGTCTAGGGTCTCAAAACCCTGTAAGCAGCCATCTAAGATACTCCACTGGTCTCATCCCTTCAAGAGCAAGGGAGAATGAAGAAAACAAGATACAAGGAAAAGACTAGTCCAAAGGACTAATGGACCACAACTACCATGGCCTTCACCAGACTGAGTCCAGTACAACTAGATGGTACCCAGTTTCCACCACTGACTGTTCTGATCAGGATCACAACAGAGGGTCCCAGACAGAGCTGGAGAAAAATGTAGAACAAAATTATAACTTACAAGAAAAGACCAGATTTACTGGCCTGATAGAGACTGGGAAACCCCTAGAGTATGGCCCCCAGACACCCTTTTAGCTCAGTAATGAAGTCACTCCCAAGGTTCACCTTTCAGCCAAAGATTAGACAGCCCCATAAAAACAACAAGACTAATGGGGCACAACAGCCCAGGGACAAGAACTAGAAGGCAGGGACAGGAAAGCTGGTAATAGGGAATCCTAGGTTGAGAAGGGACAGTGTTGACATGTCGTGGGGTTGTTAACCACTGTCAGAAAACAATATGTGTACTGTTTAGTGAGAAACTATTTGTTCTGTAAACCTTCATCTAAAGTACAATAAAAAAATAAGAGACCAAAACGGATGTCAGAAGAGACTCTGGAACTTGCTCTAGAACATAGACTAGCTACAGTGAATAAAGAAGTGATGAAGTAAAAGAGCTGATCAGGTTTCAAAGGGTGGCTTAAGAAGATAAAGTAAAGTATTATAATGAAATCTGCAAAGACCTCGAGTTAAAAAACCAAAAGGGTAGAACACGCTCAGCACTTCTCAAGCTGAAAGAACAAAAAATTCAACCCTTCAGTTGTAATGCTGAAGGATTCTATAGAAAAAACATTGAACAACACAGAAAGCATCAAAAGAAGATGGAAGGAATACACAGAGTCACTGTACCAAAAAGAACTGGTCAACGTTCAACCGTTTACTGAGGCAGCATATGATCAAGAGGTGATGGTACTGAAGGAAGAAATCCAAGCTGCAGTGAATGCACCGGCGAAAACCAGGCTCCAGGAATTGATGGAATACAAATTGAGATGTGTCAACAAACAGATGCAATGCTGGAAGCACCCACTAGTCTATGCCAAGAAATTTAGAAGACAGCTACCTGCCCAACCAGTCAGAAGATATCTGCATTTGTGCTCATTCCACAGAAAAGTAATCCAACAGAATTCAGATATTATTGAACAATATCATTAATATTACACACAAGTAAAATTTGGTAAAGATAATACAAAAATGGTTACAGCAGTACATCAACAGAGAATCCAAAAATTCAAGCCCAATTCAGAAGAGGACGTGGAACGAGGAGTATCATTGCTGATGTCAGATGGATTCTGGCTAAAAGCAGAGAACACCAGAAAGATGTTTACCTGTGTTTTATTGACTACACAAAGACATTCGACCATGTGGATCATAACAAATTATGGATAAACTGCAAAGAATGGGAATTCCAGAACACTTCATTGTGCTCATGTAGAACCTGTACATAGACTAACAGGCAGTCATTCAAACAGAACAAGGGGATACTGCGTGGTTTAAAGTCAGGAAAGGTGTGCATCAGGGTTGTATCCGTTCGCCATACTTATTCAATCTGTATGCTGAGCAAATAATCCAAGAAACTGGAGTACATGAAGAAGAACGCAGAATTAAGAATCGAAGGAAGACTCACTAATAACCCGTGATGCGCAGATGATACAACCTTGCTTTCGGAAAGTAAAGAGGACTTGAAGCAGTTACTGATGAAGATCAAAGACTACAGCCTTCAGTATGGACTATACCTCAACATAAAGAAAACAAAAATCTTCATAATTGGACCAATAAGCTACATCATGAAAATTCTGAAGTTGTCAAGGATTTCATTTTACTTGGATCCACACTCAATGCCCATGGAAGCAGCAGTCAAGAAATCAAACGACATATTGCATTGAGCAAATCTGCTGCAAAAAGCCTCCTTAAAGTGTTAAAAAACAAGATGTCACTTTGAGGACTAAGGTGCACCTGAGCCAAGCCATGGTAATTTCAACTGCCTCATATGCACGTGAACACTGGACAAAGAATAAGGAAGACTAGAGAAGACCTGATGCATCTGAATTATGGTTTTGGTGAAGAATAATGAATAGGTTTTGGTGAAGAATAATGAATAAACCATGGACTGCTAGAAGAATGATCACATCTGTCTTAGAAGTACAGCCAGAATGCTCCTTAGAAGTGAGGATGGCAAGACTTTGTCTCACATATGCTAGACATTGTAACGGTTAAGGCTACGTGTCAACTTGGCTGGGCCATGATTCTCAGTGGTTTGGCAGTTATGATGTAGTTTGGCAGCTATGTAATGATGTAATCACTTCCATAATGTAATCATCTCCTTGATGAAATCTGCTATGAGCAGCCAGTCAGTTGAAAGGGAATTTCCTTGGGAATGTGGCCTACATGCAATATATGTAGACATTCTGGCAAAGCTCTCTGGCTTTTGCTTGCTCTGGATCCTACAGCTGGCTCCTCACCTGACCTGCAGTTCTTGGGACTTGAGCTAGCAGCTTACCTGCCTATCTTGAGATTTGTCAGCCTCTGCAGCCTGTCAGCCAGCAGCCTGCCATCTTACCTGCCGATCTTGGGATTCATTATTCTCCACAGTCTGTGAGCCAGAGGCCTGGTGTCTGACCTGCTAATCATGAGTTCGTCAGCCCCTGCAGTTACGTGAGTCAGGAGAAGCCTCTAGCCTGACCCATGGACTTGGGACTTTCCAGCCTCTACAACCATGTGAGCTATTTCCTTGATATAAATCTCTCTATATATGTACATGCTTCACAGATTTTACTTCTCTAGAGAACCCAGCCTAAGACAGGCATGTTAGCAGGGGGGACCAATCTAGAGAAGGACATCATGCTTGGTAAAGTAGAGGGTCAATGAAAAAGAGGAAGACCCGCAACGAGATGGACTGACACAGTAACTGCAACAATGGACTCAAACATAGCAATGATTGTGACAATAGCGCAGGACCAGGCAGTGTTTCGTTCTGTTTTACACAGAGTCGCTATAAGCTGGCACCAACTCCTTGGTACTTAACAACAATAGGAGATACAAAATGGAGTTGCCTAAGTAATTGCCTAAAAATTTACATGCAAAGAAATGAGAGATTTTCATGCCTACCTTACTGAAAATACTCAGTTTTACAGTAACATCTTAAACATGCATTTGGTGAATATCAAATCTTCTAAACCCCAATATTAGTTAAAAGATTATACCAACTGATAGATTAACAAGACTGACATAATTTCAACTTACTGAGCTTATATTTTAGTGTGAGAAACAGAAAAACACACAGAAGCAATTAAAGTACATGCATTAAGTGCTATTATGGGAGAAATCCAAAATAGAGGAAGAAATTTAGGTAGAGATAAAAACTTCTGATTAGATATCAAAGTTCTCTGATAAGTGAGGGAGAGTATCCAGGAAAGTAATACAGGTTTGACTCATGAATAAACAGAATCAATGAGTAAACTGTCAAATAAAATCTTAAGGATGAAATTGTGACATTAAATGTAACTTAAAGTAACGATGAAACAAAGCGTGTGAAGTGCTAAAATGAGAGATTTGTTAAAGAGCATTATTAGACTTTAAAGATGTGGAAGATATGTAGGTACTAAAACAGGAAAAAAAAAGTCTATTAGAGATAGTTTTCAAGTTGAAGGTTAGAGAATGAAGAAGAGCTGGAGGAGTCAAAACAATATTCTATAAAATAGAAACTACACAAAAAAGTCTATTAGAGATAGTTTTCAAGTTGAAGGTTAGAGAATGAAGAAGAGCTGGAGGAGTCAAAACAATATTCTATAAAATAGAAACTACACAAAGACTAAGATTTGTTGTTGTTGTTCTTAGGCACTATTGAGTTGGTTCCGACTCACAGCAACCCTATGTACAACAGAACGAAACACTGCCTGGTTCTTCACCGTCCTCACAATCCTTGTTATTCTTGAGCCCACTGTAGAGGCACTGCGTCAATCCGTCTTGTTGAGGGTTTTCCTCTTTTTCCTGACCCTCTCTCTACTTTACCAAGTACTATGTTCTTCTCCAGGGATTGGTCCCTCCTGATAATGTGTCCAAAGTACAAAAGACGAAATCTCACCATTCTAGCTTCTAATGAGCATCCTGGCTGTACTTTTTCCAAGATAGATTTGTTCATTCTTCTGGCAGTCCATGGTATATTCAATATTCTTCCTCAACACCATAATTTAGTAATTATAAAAAGAGCTTAGAGAAAAAAGTCATTCATTCAACCAATATTTACTATACACAAATTTTATAACAGGTCCAGGGAATCAAAGGTGCAGAAGACCGTCTCTGTAAAAAGTTTAAGAAAGGTATGGAAAGCAGATTAACAAAAGCAGTTGTGGTTAAGTATTTAGACTAAATTCAGGCTCTTATGGAAATACACAGGTTGGGTACCTAAGCAGATCCTATGGGAACAGAGAAGGCTTTCTAAAGGCTATGACATCTAAACTAAGACATAAGATGAACAGGAATAAACTAAACTGGGTGGGGGAGGGGGTAATAGGAGAGGCAAAACAGCATCCAGAGATTAGAGCATGTGCAAAGGCCCAGAAGCAACAGAGCACAACACAGGTACACAGACATGGCAGGGGCATAATATTATGGGGGTGAATGGCAAGAGCTAAGGCTGAAAAAAAATAAGCAGGAACCAGATCATGAATGGATCTGTGTGGATTTAACAAGTATGGACCAGAACACAGGTTGCAAGCTCAAGTATCTACAGAGACTAGGTAAGTAATAAAAATGAGTAAAAAGGACTAGGTGTAAGAAAACCCGGGAGATAACAGGGAGTAATGCAAACTATGGAAAGTCTAAGTGCCATCTAAATAGAAAAAAAATTGTTGAAATGAGCAAATGTGGCTCAGTATTGCCACATCTTCCAATTCTAAAAAAGCTGAAAATTCAAATTTTCAAGAGAAATGTCCTGATTTTTTAATACTAGCGATTCTATCTGTTTGAAACATGGTGCAAGCCAACATTGAGGGGACCAAACAAAACAACACTAGGAGCCAAACTGGTGCCACTAGTTACCAGTTTCTAGTTTCTAGTGTAGAATCTCAAAGACTAAGTGGAGGAGTCTGAACTCGGACCTGAAGGCAGTTAACAGTTATTGGAGATTTTAAGAGGAATAATAAGTAACCACCACTTGAGAAGGCACAATATCTATCTTTCTTACTGACAGGTCTCCAATGCCTGAGAAAGTACCTGACACGTAGCTGGTCTCAGTAATGATTTGTTGTTGAAGTTAAAATCAGAATTTTTAGAAAATTAGTGTCATGGCACTAGATAGGAAAAAACTAGGGGCTAGAAAATACAAGCAAGATAACTAATCTTTTGTTCCAACGCTAACTTGCTCTTCTATTAGCTTTTCGTTTTGTTCACAGTGAGCTGCCTCCACATGCTGCCTGTGTTCTTGTTCTTTCTTTGGTTATCCAGCTGCCTTTAACTCAGAAATCTGGCCAATGTATCATTAACTACAATTAGTAACTATCAGCTTTCACCTGGCTAGGAATAAAAAATTAAATAGAATGAGTGATCAGAGAGGACTGGAGAATGAGAAGAATATTCTTTTCTTCGCTTCAACATTAGGCTAGGACCTGCAATGTGAATAGTTCTATATCTTACCGAAAGGCTGTCTACTATTGTTAAAACTGCTACATTAACATCAGCAGTAAGTACCAGTCAAACGCTACACTACTGTAATGGACAATGCCCATCAACAATAATGGGTATGCCTGGGTATTAGGGTAGGGAAGGAGACAAACATTCTGCTAGAATGGAGACAGACTAGCAAACAGGGAAATTGAGAAAAACTGGAAACTCCCAATAGCTGTGGAAATTAAGCAATAGTCAAGACAAGAAAACAGGTAGCCAAAAAAACTTCAGAATCTGAACATTTAAATGTTCAAAGCCCAATTAACCTCATATTACAAGAGCAAAGTACGGCACTGTTTCATATACATTATAGAAGACTTTTCTGCTGGTTTTGGGACAGATGGATAACCAGTTTTAGAGGTTATAAATTCATTTATTGAGAATAAAGTTCGTAAATGCCCCTCATGTAGGAAAGTAAAACCAATAAGCTATCAAAATATCAAGTCATATGTGTTGTACCTTACATATGGCCCTACTTTGCAATATATTCATTCTCAAACAGATCTACTAGGGTGAAAAGTAGAGAAAAACAGATTGATTTGAAAATTTCTGAATAATTGGTATTTTAGGGAGAAAACATCCAATCCCCATAAAATGAGTTGTTGAACCTCACACCATAAAAAAGAAAGCATCATGTACGGAACCCTTCTAATTCAGGACTAATGACTTTAAAGCAAGAAAGGAGAGGTGTGTCACCCAGCAGGGTTGGGGGAGAGGAAGATGACCATGACAATAACGTATAATCCTACCTAATCTGGCCCACACAGAAGGTCTGCGTCTGAAATGCAGGAGATGATATTCTATTAAAAAGCTTTTAACAGGGAACTTAACACTTTATTTAAAGAAATGAAGTAGCCCTAGACATCTGGGAAGGAGCCCTGGTGGTGCAGTAGTTAAAAGTACTCAGCTGCTAACTGAAAGGTCATTGGTTCCAACCTACCAGCCACTCTGCAGGAGAAAGATGTGGCAGTCTGCTCCCATAAAGATTACAGCCTTGGAAACCCTATGGGGCAGTTCTACTCTGTCCTATAGGGTAGCAATGAGTGGGAATCAACCTGATGGCAAGTGGTTTTGAGTTTTTTTTTTAAGATATCTGGAACACTGTAGAAAGGCTTAAATACTCTGTCAAATTTAAGAAAGAATAGTAGAGTTCCAGGTTACCAGTGATCAACAGTAAAGCTGCACACCCACACCCATAAACAGGTGAAGCAATTAAAAAAAAAAAAAAAAGATGCCCTAAGTGCAGTGGTTAAGAGCTCGGCTGCTAACCAAAAGGTCAGCAATTCGAATCCATCAGCTGCTCCTTGGAAACCCTATGGGGCAGTTGTACTCTGTCCTATAGGGTCGCTATGAGTTGGCATCAACTTGATGTCAATGTGTTTGGTTTTGTTGGGGGAGGTTTTAAGTGTAACTATACACCACATTTTACTGTAAAATACATCATTAATTGAAAGAATAATATTTTAGATATATTTGGGTTAAGTAAAATGTAGTATTAAAAGTAATTTAACCTGTTTCATTTTATTTTTTTATTTAGGCATGAGAAATTTTAAAATTACCTATGTGGCTCCTTTTTGTTACTTGCCTTATATTCCTTTTGGACAGCACTGGTCTATATTAGTCATGTTTAACGTGAAGCCTTAAATTCTAATGATTCACATTTTCATGGAATTTAATATTGTTTGTTCCTATATTATTCAGTTCTTTTTGGGTGCATCCTGGATTAGACGATTTTAACTTGAAGAACAGTGACAGTTTACCAGACTGTCCAGAAAAGAGACTGGCCCAAATTTCTGGGCAGGGACTAAACAGCAGAATTGTTCCACCAAGTGGTAATAACTAGGCTCTCTTCACGCATCTCTGGCAAAAAGGTTACAAAGTAAGAAGGAAGCACTGTGTACACATGGAGCAGGATTTCCCTAATTGTTTAACTACATCCATCAAGTATAATATGCTTTGTTTTAGGGTTTTCTCAATGACAGTTCAAGTATTCAACTTATAAAGCACTGAAATTCTCATTTTAAAAACACTAATACCATCAGAAAATAGTACATGGTCTCCTTGGAAACTAAGAGAATGTGGTTTTAGGAAATCAAGAATATCACAAATAAAATAGAGATATATAAACATTTTTACATGATAGCACTATCTCAAAGACAGAAAATACAGTAACACGGGGAAAAACGATTGTACTATCCCAATATTAGAACACTAGTTTTAAAAACTGTACTGAATTTAGCACAATGAAAATAAAATGGATTTTTGAGGCCCAAAATTTCTTACAGACTAAAGTAACTACTCAAGTCAGAGCTCTTTGACACAAAACAATTCAAGGCTTCATATAGTGTTCTCAGTCAAATTACCTCAGTCTTTGGCAACTATCAATGGAAGAAATCCCTGGTAACTTCAGGAGGAACTCGGGTTGAGGAGCTAGTTAATTTGAAAGTCAAGTGTGGGAGTATGTCAGTTATTCATTCAAACATCTAAGAGTCTACTAAGCAGAAGACATTACACTAAGTTTTGCAGATACAATGGTGAGCAAGCTACAATTCCCGAGCATTAGAGTTTACTCTCTGGTAGTTTTGTAAAAGAACAGGAAGTGCGATAGCCATCAGTATTTCACCACCTGTTTCCCACACTCAAATCAAGACATCCCCCCCAACCCCTTACTTCTATTTGTAGGGAAAGGGAGTGGGAGGAAAAAAACAAGGAAGAAGAAAAGAGATTTGCACATAATGTACTAAATTAAAATTATTTTGCATTATCTCTTTCCCTGTAAAAAGTCTGAACTCCTTAAAGAGAAGCTGAAACTATTCACTTCCCTATGTTCAGCACCTAGTCCACTGCCTGGTACTTAGCTGCTGCTGACTATCCCTAAACTAGGCTAAACTACAGCCAATATCAAGAATAAATGAAGATAAAGCAATGAAGGTTCATCCTTCCAGGGTTTAGTTTTGTAGAAATAATACAAAAAATTATAAAATAATAAGTATATAAATATATACCTATATTACATATAGGTATTTTAAAAGCTATAAAGTAATATACATATTCTTCTTTAAGGAAAAAAATGTAGTTACCCATAAAGTCAGTTCCCTTTCACTATCACCAGACCTCCCTCACCCTCCAACCCCCATCCAGAGGTAACCACTACCATGAACTCAAGAGTAACTAAAATCACATTGTACACATCATTCTGCAACTAACTTTCCCTTACATTTATGAGGTCTATATTCATATACATCAAAAGGCAGCATGGCACAGGAGACTCTGGAGCCAGGCGACTGAGGTTTAAATCCTGCTTTGAATCCCACCTCTATTTATCAGCTACAAGAGTGGATAGATTATTTAACCCTTCTGTGCTTCAGTACCCCATCTGTAAAACACAGATGACAGTATTGTTTTCTGGATTTTTATGAGGATTAATTTTCATAAAATGCTTGGAACAGTTCCTTGTCACAGTAAGTAAATGTGTGTGCTAAATTAAAAAAATAGTAATTATCAAATAATAATCTAAACATAGATGTAGGTAATTCTCCATTATATGACCATTCTATCTTATTGACACATGCCCTGTTGATACACAGTTTTTTTTTCCAAATGAATATCCCTGTACAAATCTCCTTGAGCAAACGTGCAAAGTTTCGCTAGACTAAGACCGTGAAGAGCAATTACTGGATTCTAGGGTACGTACATTTTCAACTATGTAAGTAACCCTTTCCCCATCCAGAGCTTTGCAATCTGATGGATGAAAACTGATGGCTTGTAGGTTTTTTGTTTGTTTTTATTGTGGTAAATATATATGTAACAAAAAACATTTGCCATTTCAACATTCTTCACATGTGCAATCTGGTGACATTAATTATGTTTATCATTTGTTCCACCATCACTAGTACCCATTTCCAAATTTTTCCATTACCCTTAACAGCTCGTAGTTTTAAACTGCCATTTACCTAAAAAAAAGACTAAGCATCTTTTCAAGTTTATTGGCCATTTCAACTTCTAGTTTCCTCTGCGATGCCTATATCCACTGCTCACTTTGTTTGTATGATTTGTCTTATTCTTTTGATCTTCATATATTCTGGACATATATCCACTGGATGTTACAAACATTGCACATCTCTCTTCCTAGTCATGCCACTTAGCTTTTAGTTTGGTTTATGATGTCTTTTATTGAACCTAAGTTTTTCTTTTTGGAGGCAGTCAAGCCTACCAGTCTTTATCCTTGATGGTTCATTCTTCTTCTCTTGACTTGTTAAGGAAGAAAACACAGTTGCCGTGGAGCCAATTCCAACTCATGTCAACCCCATATGTGTCAGAGTAGAACCATGCTGTGCTCCCGAGGGTTTTCAATGGCTGATTTTTCAGAAGTAGATCACCAGGTCTTTCTTTCGAGGTGCCTCTGGATGTACTCGAACATCTCACCTTTTGGTTAGCAGCCGAGCAGGTTAACTGTTTGTACCACACAGGAACACCACTTGTTAAGGAAGGCTTTCCATACCATAGGGTTACATATTTTCTTCTTTTTAAATAAGTCTGTTACTCATATTTAGTGTTTAATTCAACTGGAATTTATTTTTGCATACGGTTTGAAATCCAGCTCTAGACCCCACACTCATCCCCAATATAGAAAACCAATTCAACACTTCATTCCTTCTTTCTCTACTGAAAAAGGAAATGATACCTCTAGCATTTGTCAACTTTCTGTATAAGCACGGATCCATTTCTGAATTCGGTTCTGTTATAGTAAGTAACCTTTCTTTCCCTGTACTAATATTACACTACAACTATAACTTTATTTTACTTTTTTATTGAGGTATAACTTATATAAAGTATAAATACTGAGTGTACAGCTAAATGAATTTTTAAATAAGCATGAATACATGATCAGATCCAGATTAAGATATACATATTTCTCATGCTCTAGAAAGCTCCCTCTCACCCTTCCCAATAAGTATCATGCCTCCAAGATAACTACTATCCTATTTTCAACAACACGGATTAGTTCTACCTGTTTCTGAGCTTCCTATAAATAGAATTACACAGCATGTAATCTTTTGTGTCTCATTTCTTTTGCTCAACGTTAAGGCTGGAAGATTCATCCATGCAGTTGTACAGAGCAGTAGTTTATTCTTTTTTATGCTGTGTAATATTCCACTTTAAATAGTCTTTTTTTTTTTTTTAGTATCTTTATATTCAACAGGGCAAGTCAGAACTGTCTCGGTTATTCATGTACCTTTACTTTTACAAATAAATGTCATTTTCTATTTTAAAAAATACTACTGGGATTTTTGTCTGGAACTACATATAATTCACAACCTTTTAGTAATATTTATACTTTCCATCCATAAATATAGTTTATCCTGTCTTTTAGTCATGTTTAATTTTATATCCTTCAATAAAACTTTATAACTTTCTCCATACAGATCTTTTACTTTCTGTCAGGTTTATTCAAGGCACTTTATAGAATTTGCTGTAAAGGAGATCTTTTTTATTTTCTAATTGGCTACTGTCAATTTGAATGCTGACCTTGAATACAGCAACTCTGAATTTTCTTATTAATAATCTGTTGAAACTTTTAATTTTCCAGGGAGATGTTAATCTCATTTGCCAATAATACTCATTATTTCCCTTCCTTTCCAATGCTTCTGGATTTTTTTTTTTTTAAATTCCTAGGAGGAAGGACCTCTAGTACTATACTGAATAACAGCATTTATAGAGATATATTTGCTTATTTTTTTCTTTAATGGGAGTGTATCTTAGGTTTCGAGGCTCGAGGTTTGAATTTTTTTTTGAAGTACTGAAGGACTATACAGGGAAAATACTAAATGATGCAGGAAGCATCAAAAGAAGATGGAAGGAATACACAGAGTCACTCTACCAAAAAGAATTGCTTGACATTCAGCCACTTCAGGAGGTAGCATATGATCAAGACCCGATGGTACTGAAGGAAGAGGTCCAAGCTGCACTGAAAGCACTGGCAGAAAACAAGGCTCTAGGAACTGGAGGAATACCAATTAAGATGTTTCAACAAACGGATGCAGTGCTAGAAGTGCTCATTCATCTATGCCACGAAATTTGGAAGACAGCTACCTGGCCAACCAACTGGAAGAGATCCATACTTACGCCTATTCCAAAGAATGGCGATCCAATCTAATGCTGAAATTATCGAACAATATCATTAATATTACATACAAGTAACATTTTGCTGAAGATCATCCAAAAGCTGCTGCAACAGTATATCAACAGGTAACTGCGGGTAATTCAAGCCAGACTCACAAGAGGACGTGGAACCAGGGACCTCATTGCTGATGTCAGATGGATCCTGACTGAAAGCTGAGAATACCAAAAAGATGTTTACCTGTGTTTTATTAACTACGCAAAGGCATTTGACCATGCGGATTGTAACAAATAATGGGTAACGCTGCGAAGAACGAGAATTTCAGAACACTTAATTATGCTCATGAGAACCTGTGCTTAGACCAAGAGGCAGTCGTTCAAACAGAACAAAGGGATAACATGTGGTTTAAAGTCAGGAAAGGTGTGCGTCACGGTGTATCCTTTCACCATATTTATTCCGTCTGTATGCTGAGCTAATAATCCAAGAAGCTGGGCTACATGAAGAAAACGGCATCAGGATTGGGGGAAGACTCATTAACACTCATTAACCACCTGCGATATGCAGATGACACAACTTTGCTTGCTGAAAGTGAAGAGGACTTGAAGCACTTAGATGAAGATCAAAGACCACACCCTTCAGTATGGATTACACCTCAACATAAAAATCAAAAATACTCACAACTGGACCGATAAGCAATATCATGATAAACGGAGAAAATTCTGAAATTGTAAAGTATTTCATTTTACTTGGATCCACAATCAACGCTCATGGAAGCAGCAGTCAAGAAAACAAATGACGTATTGCACTGGGCAAATCTTTTGTTAAAGACCTCTTTAAAGTGTTAAAAAAGCAAAGATGTCACTTTAAGAACTAAGGTGCACTTGATCCAAGCCATGGTGTTTTCAATCACCTGATATGCATGTGAAAGCTGGACAAAGAATAAGGAAGACTGAAGAAGAATCGATGTCTTTGAATTATGGTGTTGGCTAAGAATACTGAATATACCACGGACTGTCAGAAGAACGAACAAATCTGTCTTGGAAGAAGTACACCCAGAATGCTCCTTAGAAGCAAGGAAGGCGAGACTTCTTCTCACATACTTTGGACATGTTATCAGGAAGGGCCAGTCCCTGGAGAAGGACATCATGCTTGGTAGATGGTCAGTGAAAAAGGGGAAGACCCTAATAAGATGGACTGACACAGTGCCTCAACAACGGGCTCAAGCATAAAGGCTGTGAGGATGGCACAGGATCGGGCAGTGTTTCGTTCTGTTGTACATAGGGTCACTATGAGTCGGAATCAACTCGACGGCACCTAACAACAAATCTTAGGTTTCATCATTAAACATAATGTTTGCTATTAGAGACTGAAAGACAGCTTTACTGGAAGGAAAAAAGTTCTCTTCATAGTTTAACAGCATTTTTTGAAATATTAAACATTAATGGATTTTAAAGTTTATCATATACTTCTACTCAATCTATCAAAATGTTTATTCCTAAATTTTATCTGTTTATCTCATAAATTACATAAAATTTTCAAATACTGATCTAGCTTATATTCCTATTCTAATTAAAATTTTTATGTCTGTTCATAAATGAGACTGAATGTCATATATTTTCCTTTATATGTTCTTTTCAGTTAAGATTTCCAGGCTAAACTTACTTGTTAAATGCATTGGACAGCTTTCCCTTTTTTTCTATTCTTTAGGTCAGTTTGTATAAAATTGGGATTATCTGTTCCCTCAAAATATATCTCAAATTGATTGTTAACCATTGTCATAGGGCAACATTTGTAGTAACTGTTAAATGAGAAACTATTTTGTTCTGTAAGCCTTCATCTTAAGTGAGAATAACA
>NW_004444059.1:6574745-6608071 GCF_000243295.1 Trichechus manatus latirostris | reverse complement strand
GTTGTGGGGCTGTTAACCAATGTCATAAAACAACATGTGTACTACTGTTTCATGAGAAACCATTTGTTCTGTAAGCCTTCACCTGAAGTACAATAAAATATAAATAAATAAATAAACATTAAAAAAAATCTCAAATATAATCAAAAATATCACTATCAAAAATATTCCTTTAGATACTACTTCACACCAACTACAATGGCTACAATAATTTAATTTAAAAAAACAGATAATAAGTGTTTGTGAAGATGTGGAGAAACTGGAACTCTAATACATTGCTGGTGGGAACGTAAAATGGTGCAGTTGCTTTGGTAAACAGTCTGGTAGTTTCTCAAAAAATTAAACATACAGTTACCATACAAACTATTAACTCCACATCTAGGCATGTACCCAAGAGAACTGAAAACATATGTCCACATAAAAACTTATACATATGAATGTTCATAGTAGCGTTATTCATAATAGTCAAAAGGTGGAAACAGTCCAAATGTTCATCAACTGAGGAATAAACAAAATGATATAGTGTAGCCATACAATGGAATGTTATTCAGCCATAAAAAGACATGAAGTACTTACACATGCTACAACATGGAAAAACCTTTGAAAACATTATGGTGAATCAAAGAAGCCATAAGGGACTACATATTGTACAACTTTATATGAAATGTCCAGAACAAGCAAATCTATAGAAACAAGTAGATTCTGGTTGCCTAGGGCTAGAGGGGTTGTGGGGAACTGGGAATGAGTGCTAATCTCTACAGGGTTTCTTTTGGGGTGATGAAAATGTACTCAAGTTGACTGTGGTGACGGTTGCACAGATTTGTGAATATACTAAAAACCAATAAATTGCATATGTGAATTACAGGCAGTTCCCGGGTTACAAATATCCAACTTATGTACAACCCATAGTTATGAACCAACTCTGCAAAGTCTACTATATTAAAAATTCAAGGTACATACAATGGTTCCTAACAATGAACGGGCACTACTTTCAGACAGGCATCAAAACATTATTATCATTACTGTATTATTATGTTAAAGATCTTTTAATATGTCTGGAAGTGTTTCTTTACTGGTTTTTTATCCATACAAAGGTACACTATATATTACATACTAAGACAAGCATTTGACTAACTGAAGTTAGATACGAACCATACCTAACTGTTCTGACTTACATACAGTTTCGACTTACAGACAGACATAGGAATGGAACTCTTGCCAATCCAGGGACTGCCTGTATATCTCAATAAAATTGTTTTTAAAAAGAACAACTATTCCTTTGGGGGAAATTTACAAGAGTTTCAATTTCTTTAATGGTTTTTGGTTCCTATGATTTTCTTTTTCTTCTACAGTCAATATTAGAAATATTTTTTCTAGAAAACAGCATTTCATCTAGCATTACATACAAATTGATGACAATCTCGTGATTTTTTTAAAATCACTATTGTATTTTCAGTTATGCCTCCTTTTAAACTTTTTAATTGTACTTTAGATGATAAATCTTATTTGTGTCATCTCTGTTTTTCTTGATGAGTACTGCCAGAATTTAATCAATTCAAAAGAATCTGATTTAATTTGGTTGATTGCCTCTATTTGGTGTTTATTTTCCATTTCACTAAATTCTGTTTTTTATTTTTTCTCTTGCTTCTTTCTTTGGTTTACTTTCTCTCCTTTTTCATTTTTCTAGTTGAATCTCAGGATAATTTATTTTCAATTTTATAATCTAATATATGCATTACAGGCTATAAATTTACCCCTAGATACCAATTTGTGTGTGTGTGTGTGTGTGTGTGTGTGTGTGTGTGTGTGTGTGTGCTTTAGGGGAAAGTTTACAGAGCAAATTAGTTTCTCATTCAAAAATCCATACACAAATTATTTCGTGACATTGGTTGCAATCCCCGTGATGTGTCAGCACTCTTCCCCTTTCCATCCAGGTTTCCCCTTTTCCATTTGTCCAGTTTTCCTGTCCCTTCCTGCCTTCTGTCTTTGCTTTTGGGCAGCTGATGTCCATTCGGTTTTGTATACTTGATTGAACTAAGAAGCACATTCCTCACATGTGTTATTGTTTGTTTTACAGGCCTGTCTAATCTTTGGCTCAAAGGTGAACTTTGGGAGTGGCTTCAGTTCTGAGTTAGAAGGGTATCTGGGGGCCATAGTCTCGGGGGTTCCTCCAGTCTCTGTCAGACCAATAAGTCTATTTTGTGAATATGAATTTTGCTCTACATTTTTATCCCACTCTGCCTGGGACCCTCTATTGTGATCCTTGTCAGAGTGGCTGGTGGTGGTGGGTGGGCACTATCTACTTCTTCTGGGCTTAGGCTGGTGGAGGCTGTGGTTCATGTGGTCCATTAGTCGTTCAGACTAATATTTTCCTCGTGTCTCTGGTTTTCTTCATCCTCCTTTGCTCCGGACAGGATGGGACCAAAAGATTTATCTTAGATGGCTGCTCGCAAGCTTTGAAGACCCAGATGGTACTCATCAAACCTAAGTACCAATTTTGTTGCATCCCTCAAGTTTAGATAAAACCAAAATTGTTATTTTTTAAATTTCTATTTTTTTTAATTCTTGAAAATTCTTAGTCATTATTTCTTTAAAACTGTTTCTTCACCCATTGTCTATATTTTCTCTTCTGGAACTCAAATTAGACATATGTTAGAGGTTCTCAATCTACCCTCTAAGTGTCTTAGCTTTTCTTTCATATTTTTCATCTCCGTACCTCTCTGTGCTGTGTTCTGGAAGAGTTCTTAGTTTTATCTTCAAATAAACAACTTCTTCCTTGAGTTGTGTCTAATCTATTGCACCCGTTTATTGAGTTCTTTTATAACTAGCTGTATTTGTTATTTTAAAGATTTCAACCGGTTATTTTATATATCTAGATGTATTTATTGTTTCTTAAATGAGTATTCAATTATACTACAAAGTACTCTTAATAAAGGGAATAGATATATTTTAAGTTAAAACACCTTTAAGTAAAATGTTCCCTGAAAAAATTCTCCATTATAAGCTCTTCTTTAATGTTTGTTTAAAAAAAAGAAAACTACTTGTTGAGAGTTCTCTTGACTGCTATTCTGCCAAATGTTATCCCAAACTGTGTCTATCTGTACCGAGGTATGAGAAGAACAGGTTCAATTATTCCCATTTCAGGATTAGAGAAATGGAAGCACAACAATAGTTTTTAAAAAAAAAATTTTCTCCCAACTTTTTTAAAAAAAATTTCAAAGTGACAGAAAAGTTGAACGTATAATACTGAACATGTAGCTCCTAAGAATAAGGACATTCTCAATATAACCACCATACCATTATCACACCACAGAAACTATGAGACTGAATAGTCTCTTATGTACACGGATGGCAGCAGATTCAAAATTAGTACTCAAGTCATCTAATTATATGTTCTTTGTCATGCCTTGTACAACTACTGGACCTGAATTGGTTCTCTGGAGATTATTAGAAATGACAAACTGTCAAAAGGGCATTTTCCTTCCTTCGATGACCTTGAAATTAGATTTCATTTAATGCTTCACTGAACTGGTATTCTTAAAGACAAGGGTTTCTGATAATCAAGCAAAGAGCTAAGATATTCGAACCTCAAACATCAAGTAAACTGAATTTCCAGCTTGTTTTCTAGCACTATACAGCAGTTTTAAAGTGAAGCCATTCTAACTGACTCTCTCAAAATTACATGCTCTCTTTTTTTATGTGCCACAGAAGTTTATATTACACTAAACAATTATAACTTCACTATATCTGTTTGTGAAGCCCTGGTGGTGCAGTGGTTAAGAGCTACGGGGAACTACGGCTGCTAACCAAAAGGTTAACCAGATGCTCCTTGGAAACCCTATGGGGCAGTTCTACCCTGTTCTATAGGGTCACTATGAGTCAGAATCGACTCAACAGCAATGGCAATGGGCTGTACCTGTTTGTAAGGGAGTAAAGATATTTTTTAAGAAAAAAATACAAAACAAATAGGATTGATGAGTCAAATGAACCTCTTTTATAAACGGAAAAAACTACAGGTAAGCGTATTTATGAATCTACATGAAAAACAAATTTTGTACTAGATACAATTTAATCTCAGTTACTGATGTCATGAACTGAGTAACATAAAAAGATAAAATCCTATCTCTGCTCTCGACAAGCTTACAACCAGGCTTTGACTGGTTTGTTCCAGTTTGAATCCCTGCTGATAATTTGCATTTCTAACAAGTTCCCAGGCGATGCTAATGCTGCTGGTTAGGGACCAGTTCTGAGAACAACTAGCAGAGCAGTGGTTCTTAAAATTTATTATAGGATATTCCCACTCCTAGGAATATATCCTAGACAAATGAGACATCACACGAATAGACATGTGCACACCCATGTTCGCTGCAACATTATTCACAATAGCAAAAAGATGGAAACAACCTAAGTGTCCATCAACAGATGAACAGATAAACTATGGTACATACACACAATGGAGTACTATGCAATGATAAAGAACAATGATGAATCTGCAAAATATCGCACACTATGGATGAATCTGGAGGGCATTAAGCTGAGTGAAATAAGTCAATCACAAAAGGACAAATACTGTATGGACCACTATTATAAAAACTCATGAAAAGGTTTATACACAGAAAGAAACAATCTTTGATGGTTACGAGGAAGGGGAGGGTGGGGAAGGGAAAACACTAACTAGACAATGGATAATTGGTAATTTTGGTGAAGGGTAAGACAGTACACAATACTGGGGCAGTCAGCAGAACTCGATCAAGGCAAGGTCATGGAAACTTCAAAGACACATCCAAACTCCCTGATGGACTGAGTTACTGGGCTGAGGGCTGGAGATCATGGTCTTGGGGGACATCTAGCTCAACTGGCATAACATAGTTTATACAGAAAATGTTCTACACTCTACTTTGGTGAGTAGCCTCTAGGGTCTTAAAAGCTTGTGAGCAGCCATCTAAGATACTCCACTGGTCCCACCCTATCTGGAGCAAGGGAGAATGAAGAAAACCAAAGACACAAGGGAAAGATTAGTTCCAAAAGACACAAGGGAAGATTAGTCCAAAGGACTAATGGACCACAACTACCACAGCCTCCATCAGACTGAGTCCAACACAACCAGATGATGCCCAGCTACCAACAACAACTCCTCTGACAGGGATCACAATAGAGGGTCCCAGACAGAGCTGGAGAAAAAATGTAGAACAAAATTCTAACTCACAAAAAAGACCAGACTTACTGGTCTGACAGAGACTAGAGAAACCCCAAGAGCATGGCCACTGGACACCCTTTTAACTCAGTACTGAAGTCACTCCTAAGGTTCATCCTTTAGCCAAAGATTAGACAAGCCCATAAACAAAACAAGACTAAATGGGTACACCAGCCCAGGGGCAAGGACGAGAAGCAGGAGGGGACAGGGAAGCTAGTAACGGGGAACCCAAGGCTGAGAAGGGGAGAGCGCTGACACGTTGTGGGGTTGAAAACCAATATCACAAAACAATATGTGTATTAATTGTTTAATGAGAAACTAATTTACTCTGTAAACCTTCATCTAAAACGCAATAAAAAAATTATTATGGAATAAATATTATAATAGAAGAATCACCTGGGGATCTTGCTAAAATGTAGATTCAAATTCAGTGTATCTGGGGTGGAAATGCAAACTCTCAGCAGGGGCTGGAACTGGATTGAACAGGTTCAAAGCCCAGTTTACAACTCAGCTTGAGTTTTACATCAGAAGAAATAGTAGTACAACCTGAAGCTAATATTTAAAGACTAAATTGTGTCATACTGACAAGTATTATTTCTACAGACACAGGTATGTTTATGATCAATCTGCATTCAAATAAATAGCCAAGAAGAGTGTTTACTACGTGCTGCTTAGCATTCTTCTAAGTGCCTTACATGGATTAATTCATTCAATCCTTACCACCATTCCAATTTTTCCACTAAGAAAACATAGAAAACAGATGTTACCATAAAAGGATTTATGGGAGTGGCAGAACCTGGCCTCAGTCTTAAAATACAGAAAAGTAGAATGTAGAAAAGAACATTTCAAGAACATAAAAAAGTACAATCCAATGCAAAAATATGACGATTATCTAGATAAAAGGAACAAAAGGTTCAAACTGGAAAAATTAAGGCTAAATAAAAAGAATGGGATTGGATTATGAGATGCCTTAACTGGACCAACAAACGAACTCAAATTTTATAAAACAGCTATACCAAGGCACCATTATCAGCTCTTTATGTTCTAAAAGTGACGTTTTAGAAATAGTAAGCTGGTAACCATGCAGAATAAGTGAGAGAGAAACTAGAAGCAAGGAACTCTAACTGTAATATTATATGGCGGCTCAATAATCTGATACCTGAGGAATCAGAGTTCAGACTGAACCAATTCTGCCACATTTCACATCAATAAGCCCATCCATTCTGAATAATTAAGTGGTAACTATAACTGGAATATACCTTAAATTATTTTTCAAATATACCATCAATGAAGTTAAAAAGTACAATGAAAACTATGTCATTAAGAAGTACTAGTCAATTAATGAAAAACTATTCTTGCTGTTCAAACACCAACATGCAAAAGAATTTGACTAAATTTGGCACATGCATAAATTTTACAAGTATTTATGTCAACAGAATATCACAAAATACAGGAATTTATAAAAGATTCCAACATACAGCTTCCCTACATTGCTTTACAACCATTACACTATTTACCAAAAGTCAATGAACATATAATTTTTTAGGAACAACTGTTATATAAATGATAACACACTAAAAGCTAAATATACTAAAATTAATTTATTCATATATTCATTAACAACTTAGGTATTTATCATCTACATAATAAATTCCATAATCTATATGAAACTTACAAAAAGAAGCTATCCCAAACCACTTCCTTCCTTTGTAATTAAACAAACTCCTTCCAAAAAGAAGAAATTGGAGGAAAAAATCTCAAGTTTATGAGAAGTGAATTACTTACCAGTAACTTGAGTTATCCTATTGGGTCTTTTCCCTCACAGATCCACCTCTCTTGTCCTTCTGTCCAACATCAGAATCTTCCTGATGGGCATCCACTGGAACTGAGGGGGCATGCAGTACAGACGTTTATGTAAGAAAGTTGGGGGGAGGGGATTTGGGAGATGCTACAGACATGCTTCAGTGCACTTGCTTACCTTCCTGAAATTGGAAATTTCAACGGTTCCTTGGTCCTCAAGGCATTCACAATAACTTCAAAGAATGTGGATCTGTGGAGATTACCCAATAGGAGAACTCCAGTTACTGGTAAGTGATCCAGCTTTTTCTTCTCTATCAGAATAAAAAGATTATGTAATTTTATTTGAGATTATTATTACATGTAGAACTACAAGAGAAAGAGTTGTAAATTCACCATACAGCTATAAACACATGCACCAAAGTACAGAACACAATTTGCTAACCACAATGTCAACAGCAACTTCTAGTATTATCAGAAACACAAAGAAAATGATTTGAATGGTTTCATTTTTAAATTTCCACTGTAATGGCAGTTATATTTTAATACACAAAAATATCTTCTATCACACTATTCCTCCATTTCAGTGAAATAACACTATCATTTTTTAATATTAGTACAAGGATAATTAGTTGATCAAAATCTGCCATTTCTTAACTAGCCATTGTCATCAACATTCACTAAATTTTGGTATAAATGCCACCACTGCCCAGAGGGCTAACAATCTATAAGACTTCAAGACAAAAAGCATTAATACAATTCCCATTTATCACCAGTAAGTCTTTAAAATACCATTTATCACTGTAACAAACAAATCACACACACATAAAAGTATGTCAGGCTATTGAGAAATAATAATGCTGACTTTAATTTAAATACCTGTACAAACAAAGGAAAGCAATAAGTAATAGTTCTGATACTGTGTTACACTTTTAAAATAATCATCTAAAAATGGACATTAAAATAGTTCCAACCAAAAGAGAAAAAAAGCTCAACAGAATTTTATCTTCAAGCTCACATGAAGATATTCTATTACATTTAACTTAATACATGTTAACATGTTAACCAGGCACATGTTCATTTTAATGTCTGCAGCAATGACTTCAAACACTAGTTCCTGTTAAAGATCCAGATATGTTTCAGTAATACATCTCCCTTTAGTATTATGCTCCTCAACAACCATCCTCTACCTTCAAGAAACTATGGTTTCACGGCTCTTCATTCTATGGAAACAAGTTAAGAAAGTATATAGCTATTTCTTTGTTTTAAGAGTAAATACGATTAAAAGGACTATAAAATTATTATTTAACAAAAATAAATTGCAAATGTTTAATTCAATGAAAATCTTACATTTCAATGTTATGAGGTAATATTTTTATTCAGTAAAGGTTGACAGCACCCATATGCTAGATTCCTATTTAATAGGTGCTTTAGTGTTTTAAATTACCCATTCATTCAAACAAAGGTACTCCAGAGACCTCCATTTGTAATTCTAATACATAAATAAGTACCAAAAAGGGGACATCTACAAAGATTCCTAATTAACTTTTATTCACTGAATATTACGTGCATGGCACAAAGATCTTACATGTTTATATGGATAAAAAGATGAACAGAAGTAATAATCCAAGTATTTTACCCTAATGCTATAAACTAGTATAAAAGATGTCATTAAAAACTAAATAATAATCTCCAATTTTTATTTGTAGCAAATGCATTGTCCATTAAGGCTCAGGTCTTATGAATTTAAAATGGAATAAAATAGGGAAAGGAGGAGGAAATGGAATGTGTGGCTAACTGCCTCCAGGAACAACTGTCTCCTTTGCCATGAGACCAGAAGAACTAGACGGTGCCTGGCTGCCATTACTTAACATTTTGATCAAAGACTCTACAGAAGCATTCTGATCAAAAGGGGGAAAATGCAGCAAAATTTCAAACTGTCATATAATTCAGACTTTCTGGAGCCATGAAGGGTGGATGAACCTCCTAAACTACTGCCCTGAGATAACCTTTAAACCTTAAACCAAAAATACCCCTGAAGTCTTCTGAAAACCAAACAATAGTTTAGCTTAGATTAGTAAAGAATGTCTGCCTTGACTATTGTGCTCTTTTAAGAACTATCGATATGAAATCAAATTGACAACAGCAACTCGAAAGATTAGATAGGAAACTTAGGGGGCAGTGAGTTTATGTTAATGAGGGAGGAACAATTCAGAAAAAGGGGGTGAGAATGGTTGCACAACTCGAATATAATTCAATATCACTTAATTGTATATATAGAAATTATTGAACTAGTGTATGTTCTGCTGTGTATATTCCCCACAAAAAAAAAAAAAAAAAAAGATAGAATCAAAAGCATTTTGCTAGAATCAGGAATTAAAATGTTGTGCAAATATTTTAAGATAACCAAAGGGTCCTTAGAGACTAGCATCAAAAGCTATGCTTTGTTGTTGTGATCCTGCCATAAACTCAACTAAGATGGATTTTACCAGGACAGTTTAGAAAAGAAATTTCAGATTAGGATGCTCTATTCAAAATATCCTGTATGAATTCTAATAATTACAATGCTCATCCACAAAAAGGCACTCTTTAGTAATCAAGAACTAAATCAAGTTTCCTTAATAAAAATCGAATCTATAAAGTCAATCTGAATTTATAAAAACACTGCTCAGAAAAATGTGATATCTTTCATTTCCACCACCACCCTCTAGTTTGGATACTAACCTAAAATCAAGATGACACAAACTATATTCACCTGTAAAATAGGGGTCAACAGAACTTACTTCACAGGGCAGTTGTAAGCATTAAGTGAGTTAATTTAAGTAAAACACTTAGAAAGTGTCCAGAATCTAACCATGTGTCAAACTGTTAATACAACCATCCAGAATGGGATTATTCTCAAGTAACTCTGTACATTTTTAGTGGGATGCAGTCTAAGGGATAAAAGAACTATAAGGAGATTCTAAACTGCTCTCAGAGATTAGTTTGTATTAATAATAGTACTACTATTTTGGAAACTATAGTCTATATATTGTAAGATAAAGCAAATAAGTAATTTATGTTAATATCAGGAATCACAGTTTTCATCATAAAAGAGCTACAAGAACATGTTAATAAAAAAATTAAAATACAAATACCATTATATACTCATAAGTTTTTTAAAAAATATATGTGATTGGGCCATAGTTAACAAAACATTCTAGACAGTAGTTAGCAAGTAAACCAGTACCAACATCACGCCAATATATAAATTATAAGGAGCTTGGTGGCACAGGGGTTAAAGTGCTCAGCTGCTAAATGAAGGTTGGCAGTTCAAACCCACAAGCCGCTCCTTCAGAGAAAGATATGGCAGTCTGCTTCCGTAAAGATTTACAGCCTTAGAAACCCTATAGGATAGCCCTACTGTGTCCTACAGGGTTGCTATGAGTCCGAATCAACTCGACAGCAATGGGTTTTTTGGTATATAAATTAAATCTTTGAATACTACTATAAAATCAGCTATTACATTAGATTTACTTTAGAAAAGGAAGCTGCTTGGACTTAAACAGTTTCCAGAAACAGTCACATAAATTGTTTTCCAAGTCCCAATGCCTGACTTTTAAAGCTAAAATTTTAGGACTGTAAACACTGACAAATTCTAAAATGAAAATATGAGAAAAATAGTATATATCCATGTTTGTGGCTAACATTTGATGGTTAAGACACTAACATTCACCAAACCAAAAACCAAACCTGTTGCCGTGGAGTCGATTTCGACCACAGCGACCCTATAGGACAAAGCAGAACTGCCCCACGGGGTTTCCAAGAAGCAGCTGGTGGATTTGAACTGCCGACCTTTTGGTTAGCAGCTGTAGCTCTTAACTGTGTCACCACGGCTCCACTAATATTCAAGTTGTTCTGAAAAGCTGAAAGAGGAGGGGTGCTGAGGTGGGCTCTGGCTCCCTATAACCCCTGCTTTAATCAGAACAGCTCCCCATTTATCTACTTTACATTTTAGGTTTCCCCCATAAGCTTCCTTTTGAAGACAGAATTCTGCAACAACCACGGAAAGTTTTAAGCCATTTGGTTAAAGGATAGTGTTGTGGGCAGCCTCTAAGATGGCCACCAACGATCCCCACCTCCTGGTATTCATACCCTTGGTAATCCCTCCCCTTGAATGAGGGCTGGATTACCACTAAGGCACAGAATTTGGTAGAAAAACGAGAGGTCATGGGCCTCTCACTGTGGTTCAGTGGTAAAATTATCGCCTTCTATGCAGAAGACCCGGGTTTCATTCATGACCAATAACCTGATGTACAGCTACCACCCATGTGTCAGTGGAGTCTTGCATGTTGCTATGATGCTGAACAGGTTTCAGCAGAGCTTCCAGACTAAGATTAGAAAAAGACCTGGCAATCTACTTCTGAATATCAGCCAATGAAAACTATAGATCACAATATTCTGATTTGCACCAAACACGGGGATGACACAGGACCTGGAAGTGTCTCATCCCATTGTATGCGGGGTCACCATGAGTCAAGGGCAAACTCAACAAACTAACAACAGTGGGCTATATAAATTAGGCTATAAAAAAACTGTGGTTGCTGTCTTGAGGGCTCTATCATACATACTCTTTCTCTCTCTCAGATTCTGTACTTTGGGGGAAGCAAGCTACCATGTTGTAAGCAGCCCTATGGAGAGGCCCTCGTGGCAAGAAACTGACGTGTCTGCCAACTGCCACGTGAGTAACTTGGAAGCAGGTGTTCTAAGGCCTGCTGAAAACCACATGAGTGAACTGGAAGTGGATTCCCTCAGTTGAGCCTTGAAATGACTACAGCTCCAGCTGCCCCTTGACTGCAGCATTATGAGACCCTGAGCCAGAACCACTCAGCTAAACTGCTCCTGAATTCCTCACAGGAAATACAAAATAATGTTTGTTTTCATCCACTAATTTTTGGGGTAATTTGTTACACAGTAATAGGTAACTAATACAGATAGCATTACAAAGTAATTAGTATTCAACTAAAGTGGTAAAGTGAATGCCAATAGCTGCCTAAAAAGGAACTCATAGGAAAGTAGTACCTTAATAGGTAGGGAGCCAGCTCTGAATTTGGTCCTTGGTTTTTAGGTCCAAACATTCTACCTAGATAAAGTAAAGGATGTAAGACTCAGACTGAACTATACCAACGAAACCCACCAAACTGATTAATAAATCAGATGTCATCATCCAGGGCATTCCTCTTCAAGTATGAACATATCTGGACAGAGCTAAGTCACTGCATACCAGTCACACATTCTAAGTGTGCAGCAACCCTGGAAACTGGTTACTGGGTCTACAAACTACCTTTTAAAAACTGGATGGTGTTAAGATGTAGTTGTTTTAGAGATGAAGAAGCCTGAATTATTCCAACTTCAGAATAAAGTACCATTCTAAACTAAATCAAACCCATGGCCATCGAGTCGATTCTGACTTACGGCAGCCCTACAGGACAGAGTAGAACTGTCCCACAGTGTTTCCAAGGCTGTAAATCTTTAGGGAAGCAGACTGCCAGATCTTTCTCCCACAGAGTGGCTGGTGGGCTCAAACCACTGAACTTTAGGTTAGCAGCCAATCTCTCAACCACTGTGCCACCAGGGCTCCATTCTAGTAGCATTCTAGTGACTGCCAAATAGCATCTACCACCTCCTGTACTATAGTAAACAGTGACCAATTGTCCAGTGTTGAAATCTCGTGCAGTTTTCCTGTGCAGTTTTTCTTTTACACCATTTTATGTTCTAGTCATTTTCGCTAAAGATCTTATTCACATTACTTGATCTTCAACAATATTTTGACCTTCCTAATTCGATTTGACAGATACCTTAATCCCTTAATTAAGCACCACATTTATAAACCATTATCTTAAAATGAGATACTTCCACAGACAGTTAATGTCAAATATTTAACAGTTTCTAGTTCAAGAAAGTACCTTCCTGATCCTAGCCCAGAATGTCAGGAGCATCACATGTACGTCCCTTATACTTAGTATCCGAGTTAATATACAAAAATAACAGCTAACAATACTCACAAACCCAACAAGTATGTCAAAATAAGGGAGTCGAACTTTAGCCCTGTAATTATTTTCCTTTTTGCATCTTTTCTGATTATAATATTAAAACTAATTTGACCAGATTCTGAAGTCTTGCATTAGTTTTCAAATCAATGCTGAATAACCATCTCTGATATGAGTGCACATTTTGTGTGTAAAACTGATTTTATAAAACAATGGCGAAGAGTATTAAATATACCATCGACTGCCAGAAAACAAACAAATCTGTCTTGGAGTAAGTACAGCCAGAACGTTCCTTAGAAGGGAGGACGGTGAGACTTCGTCTTACATACTTTCGACATGTTATCAGGAGGGACCAGTGCCTAGAGTATGACATCATGCTTGGTAAGGTAGAAGGTCAGCGAAAAAGAGGAAGCCCCTCCATGAGGTGGACCCACACAGTGGCTGCAACAATGGGCTCAAACATAGCAGTGACTGTGAGGATGGTGCAGGACCAGGCAGGGTTTCATTCTGTTGTGCACTGAGTCTCTATGAGTCAGAAGTGACTCAACAACACCTAAAACAATAGTGTCAAGTCAACAGTGATTAAGTTACTATAATAGCTGAAGAAAGAGTGGCTCTAAATATCTCACTTTCCTTCCTTTGAAGGGAAACTTACTCCTTTTTTATTTCCAATTAATAAATAACTTTTAAATAGCAATGCCTCTATTACATTTCATCATGCTCCACGTTAATAATCCCATTTTAAAATAATTTCAAAACAACTTGAAAGTGCGTAAAAAGCTTGTAAGTAATGAAATGCCACATATTTGAAAGTCTTCACTGCATACATATTAATGATCTTTTTCATGGAAACATACATGAAGATATCAGTAACAGTAAGGTACAAACTCATTCTCTTTGAATCAATGTCAAAATATTAATGCGCCTATTATCTTTCACCTAACTAAAGATAAAGCCTCCCAACAAGTCTATTTTCACTCTTGCCTTCTGCTAATCCATTCTCTTCACAGCAACTAAATAGCATTTCCACATTTAAACCTATTAAACCACTTCACATTGCACTTAGAATAAAATCTAAATGCCTCATCATTTATGACTAAATGACTAAAATGTGATCTGGCATTTGCCCACTTCTCCAGCCTCATCAGATGCTACTCATCTCATACCTCACATCAGGCTAGTCAGTCTTTGCTCAATGTAAAACAAACTCTTTCCTATTGAAAAAACTCTGAGCTTCCTGTTAACTGGAACTCTTTCATGAACACCTCCTTATCTTTCAGTTTTCAACATAAATGTCACCCCCTCAAAGAAGTAGAGCCCTGGTGGCACAGTGAGTAAGAGCTTGGCTGCTAGCCAAAAGGTCAGCAGTTCAAATCCACTAGCCGCTCCTTGGAAATTCTATGGGGCAGTTCTACCCTGTCCTATAGGGTCACTATGAGTCAGAATCAACTTGACGGCAATTTTTTTTTCCCTAAGATGTCTCCCTGGCCACATATCTCAAGTAACTCTCCTTGTTATTCTTTAATACAATCTGCAATTATTTTATTATTCAGCAATCATCAAACTTGAATATTTAAGCATTATAAATTACATCAAACCCAGCGTACTCCACCAATAACTATCACTTTATGGAACAAATACAGTTTTATATTAAGTGCTGTGATTTGCTTGGTTAGCTGATCAGTAAAGGGTGCTATTTATTCGTTCATGCTTCCCCACAATTAATTAACTCTGCAATTTTCCAAGAGTCCTCAAAATTGCTGTACATTTACTTACCCCTTAAAAAAATTCTTGGTAACAAGATGCGCCCAACCTTTTTTTTTTTTTTTTAATTAATTCTGTTAAATTCTATAGTTACAATCAAGAACCACCTTTAAAAGTACAGGCTTAATGATGATAGACATATTCGATAATTACAGCATTTTTCCTCAGGAAACAAAGCTAGTTGCTAACAAATTTTACTCATCTTTCTACCTACCAATAGTAATCTCCTTTATTTAACCTATAGGTATAATTTGGAAATATCACAGCTATTATGAAAAGCTTAGTATAAGCACTATGCAGTATTATCTTGTTACAACTTAAAACATGTATTTCAATGCCACACCTGTTACAACAAATATTACATGCAACCTGAGGGAAAATTAAGATTCTGTCTGATCAAAGTAAAAATCATTTGACATTGCTCACCGCACAGCCTCCTTTTGGAAACATCTTCCTCCCTGTTTCTGTTACATTACGCTCTCCTAGGTTTCTCACTCCCTATTGATTTTTTTTTTCCACCTCCATTTATTTTCCTCCTCTTTTACCACCATGAACAATAGTCATGTTTCTCTCAAGTTTCTGTCCTAGGATCTCTTTTCTCACACTATGTAGTATATTTTCTCCCAAACCTAACTTACCCACTTCGGTGTCTTCAACTCAATCACGTATGCTGATGACTACACCAAATACGTACTTATAGCCCTGCTCTCTTTGCTAAGTTCTAGCCCCACATATGCAACTGCCTAACAGATCTCCCCTCTCAGACTTTCCACTGACACCTGAAATTCAACAAATCTAAAAAACTATCACCTTCCCAAAACCCACCCTTCCTCCTATTTGCTATCTAGTGAGAAGTATCACCATTCATTCACCCAGCTGCTTAATTATGCCAGAATCCTAGGATTCATCCTTGATTTCTTCCTCTCTGCAACCTAACTTAAGGAGCCCTGGTGGCAAAGGTTAAGTGCTCAGCTGCTAACTGAAAGGCTGGCAGTTCAAACCTACCAAGCCGCTCTGCAAGAGAAAGATCTAGCAATCTGCTCCCATAGACTACAGCCTAGAAAACCCTACAGGACAGTTCTGCTCTGTCATACGGGATCTCTCTGAGTCAAAAATGGACTCAACGGCACCTAACAAAAACAACACAACCCAACTCCTCATTTCCCACAACCCCATCCAATCAACCACCAAGCCCTATAAATTTTCTCCTAAACGTATCTATAATCCATTCATTTCTCTCTCAACACTACTAGCATTACCCTTGCTCAGCCACTACTATACGGTCTCTTACTTAGACTATTACAGTGGTTTCCACTCAATGGTCTCTTGCCTCTAGCTAAAATTCATTCAGCAATTAATCATGAGATGAGACAGGATGAAATGCTCTCAAGTGTGGTTTCAATCGTTCATCATATTAAGGGCAGAGCAAAACAATTTAAACACTGCTGAAAAAACTGAGCATACAGGTAACCTAAAATGCAAAAAAACTTAGGTGGACTTAAATTCTCTTATCAAGTAAAATGGGTATCATTAAATTATCTCATCTAACCCACAGGGTCATGAAATTATATGAAATGTCTTTAAACAGTAAGAAGTGGAAAATAGGTTAAAGCAAAAGTAGAGTCAGACAAATGATAAAGAACCTTTGTGGTTCAGTTAAACGTTATGAGTACCTAGGCAAGACACAGTGACAGGCATTGAGAATTTTTATTACTATGAAGTTTTTTTAATTACTATTATTACAATTATTATCATTATTATTAACTAACATTTATTGAACTCTTACTATGTGCCATAACCCAACAAACCAAACCCACTACCATTAAATCGATTCTGACTCATAGCGACCCTATAGGACAGAGAAGAACTGCCGCATAGGACTTACAAGACTGTAAATCTTTATGGAAGCAGACTGTCACATCTTTCACCCATGCAGTAGCTGAAAAAGTTGGACATTTGGGACATCTTTAACCTCCATCCCATAGCAACAGCTTTGTGCTGATCCTTATAAAAGAAATTATTTGTTTAAAAGTGATCAAGTCAGAGAACTTCCTTGACTAAAAGACTCCTTTTTTCTCCCACTGTTCCAATGAGAGACATATCAAGTTCCATTTTTAAATGTAAATATCCATACATAGAAGACTGAAAAGAAACACAACAATATTTTAGATGTAGCTACCTCTAACTGCAAAGATGTTATGATGATGGGCGTTCCTATTTTCTTCCTTATACTTCTTCAGTATCTTCAGTGAACATGTAATATTTCTATCACCAGAAAGAGAGTTATTATCTTAAGGAAAAAAAATAAAACGCTATCCGCCATGAACAGGTTATTTACATTCACGCTTGAAACAATTACTTTATTCAGATTTATATAAAACATAAAACATATTCTAGTAAAGGATCAATTGTTGGAATAAAGATGATTAAGGAATTCACAAGGCAGGCTAGGTCTGAATATTAATAAGGAGAGTTTGAGGCTGTGAAGACAAAAGATAAATAGCAAGAAGGGATGCAAAAGATGAAAGAAGACGAAAACAACTTTGCCTTATACCTGCAAATGCACCTAAAGCTCTACCTCTTAAACAGCTACTTCTTTAGAATCAAATGCCATCTACTTGCTGCTGTTGTAGGCTGATCGTTCCTAGCATATTCTATAAAAGTGATGCATGATACTTATTATGGTTAAAAAAAAAAAACCCTGATCAGACTATGAAACAAGCAAAGATGAAGTGGTTTAACATATATGTCTAGAAATTGTCAGAGGCCGTACAAACTTTTTATCACGTACACAAGTTATTCATACACACATACATATTATTAAATTATATTATTAGTGATTCTTAGTATTAATATTGCAAACAAAGGAGGAAAATAATATTTTCTGGGATTTTTCTTCTAAGAAATACTGTAGTATCAAAGAAATCAAGATATACAGCACAATAAATGTTACTATAAAAGATATCTAAATGAAGTTTGTTAACATTCGCACTTCAAAAACATTAGTTAACACAGAAAATAACTGACACTTTGTTCTTCATTCACTATGCTGCTAGCCCAGATTCCAATATGTTTTTATATTATTTATAAGTACTTGTTTAATGTTAAAAGTTATTAAGATGCACAGCACTAGATCTAGGTATAATGAAAATCACACGAAGAAATCCTTAAGAAGTTACTTGCTAGTAAACTTAAATGCTACCATAGCACAGTAACTAAAAAAAAAAAAGTTGCCATCGAGTTGACTTCAAATCATGGTGACTCCATGTGTGCCAGGGTAGAACTGTGCTCCATACAGTTTTCAATGGTTGATTTTTCAGAAGTATTACTACCAGGTCTAAGGTAATGAGAATATACTGGAAATCCAGATATCTGAATCTGACACTAACCAGCTACTGACCTTGAACAAATCACAATCTTCCCAGGCCTGTTTTCTTGCCATCAAGAGGATCCTGGACTAGAGCCATAAGTTCCAACAATCAGAAAAGCCCACCCCCTGTAGACTGCAAAGCATTACCTGCTGTTTCTCTTAAGACAGTACCACAATGAGAATCCTCCAAACTTAGCTGAAAATCCTAACAAGGTTTACAAAAAACAATGGCCTCAATCCATTTCAAAAGTTTTAATACCAACATCTCCACCCCAACCCCATCAAGATCTTCCCTCTGAAGACTCTCTCATCCCTCTACCACTAAGCTTTCAAGTAACAAAAACTACCCTGTCTCAGGAAATAAACACACTGGAAGCTCTTGAAAGGTTCCCTCCAGCTCTAAAATTCCCAGCAATTCTCTAATTTTCCAAAATGAACAATATTAGAGAATAGAATACACGCTAAATTTTTTTTAAAACAGATGAATATCAATCAGGTCATATAACCATGAAATCCAATAAACAAAACTTTGTAAGTATTCAATAAATATTTGTTAAATTAATAATTTATTTTCAAAGTCACAGTAACATTTTATATACTCATAATGCCACTAAAATTACAAGCTATAAACAAAAACTTTTAAGGAAAATATGTATTTTTAAAAATCGTAGTTTCATTAAATCCTTGAATAAAAACTTGACTACTCCACCCCATAACCCCCTGCCATCAAGTTGATTCTGACTCAGAGCACTACCCCATAGAATGCTAATCTTTTTACCAAGTACGGTGACCTTTAGCTAACCCTGAAGGCAAGATGAATAAGCAAAGGAACCTTCCACCCAAATCTAGGATGTTTTATAAACCTCTTTATCAAAGATAGAAGGGAGAGAAGACAATTATCAACCCAGTCAAACAACCTGGATTTCAATCTAGGCTCTAATACTAACTCCATGCCCAGATGATTCTCTTTCTCATAACCGTGTAGGGTGGTTTTATGAACACATGGAAGGATATGTAGGAAAGCATTCTGAACACAGAAAAGCACTACACAGTGTTAAATAATTTAAATATATTATTTTTACTGAATGTCTAGTTTCAAAAACCATCAACAGAAACTAAAACTTAATTTGGTGGTAATAAATTATAAGTATTGCTTCAAATACATACTTTAACATACCAGTTACTGAATACTTACTATGTGTTACAGGAATTAGTTTAATCTTTTTAACAACCCCTTTTACAAATTAAAAAAAACAACTGAGTAACATACTGAGGATTACTACCAATATAACCAATTAAGTGACTTAAGGAACAAACATTAAACTTCATTTAGCCCTATTATAAAATCGTTTTATTCTCCAAAAAGATGGTTTCTGGGATGATTTAAGTACTAAATACGTATATAAACTGAATAATCCAAACCATCCTACGTAAGTGTCTCATAAAAAAAAAAAAAAAAAACCCGTTGCCGTCAAGTCGATTCGCACTCATAGCAACCCTATGGGACAGAATGGAACTACAGGAGTAACTGGTGGATTCAAACTGCCGACCTTTTGGTTTGCAGCCGAGTTCTTAACCACTGTACTACCAGGGCCCCAACTATTTCATAAGCAAGTGATTATTTTAGTCTTTTGAAATCTTACTTCAGTTATATAACTATCAGCTCAAAAAATAGCAATTTCTTTAAAAAGAAAACACACACACATACACACACATGCACACACACAAATATATATACATATATACAAAGAGAATGAGAAAGAGAGGCTATACCCAGTAAAAAAGTGGTAGCTGTTTCATAAAGACACAGGAGTCAGAAATGACTTGACGGCACCTAACAACAACGTGCATATATGATTTATCTTTAAAAGTAACAAATTTATAGAAAAATGACACTATTGTCTTAGTGATAAGATAAAAATTAGATCCATTTTAATTACAACTAAATTAGTTAGTTCTGAATTAATTTTAAATTCAGTACAGTTCAAACAAATGCAAAATCTGAATGCTAAACTATTTTTCATTAAAAATCTCAAATACCAAAAAGTGATGTTATTGTTAGGTGCCGTCAAGTGAGTTCCTACTCACAGCAACCCTATGTACAACAGAATGAAACACTGCCCAGTCCTGTGCCATCCTCACAATCATTGTTATGCCTGAGTCCCCTGTTGCAGGAACTGTGTCAATCCATCTCATTGAGGGTCTTCCTCTTTTTCGCTGACCCTCTACTTTACCAAGTATGATGTACTTTTCCAGGGACTGATGCCTCCTGATAGCACGTCCAAAGTAAATGAGACACTCTTGTCAGCCTTCCTTCTAAGGAGCATTCTGACTGTACGTCTTCCAAGACAGATTTGTTTGTTCTTTTGGCAGTCCATAGTATAGTGAATATTCTTCGCCAACATCATAAATTTTGGCAGTCCACGGTAGAGTCAATATTCTTCACCAGCACCATAACTCAAAAGGCGTCAATTCTTCTTCAGTCTTCCTTATTCACTGTCCAGATTTCGCATGCATATAGGGCGACTGAAAACATCATGGCTTGAGTCAAGCGCACCTTAGTCTTCAAGATGACATTTTTGCTTTTTAACACTTTAAAGAGGTCTTTTGCTGCAGACTTCCCCAATGCAATGCATCATTTGATTTCATGACTGCTGCTTCCATGTGTGTTGATTGTGGACACATAGTGTATTTTAGTTTTTGACAGGTCCTCAAGGTCAACTATCTTAAAAAAAAAAATCACTGAACAGAGAACTTAAAATTTAGAATATAGTTTATAACATGCTGAAATCTTTCAAGACTTCGTTAGTTTACCTTAGTCAAGAAATACTTTTCATTTTTAGCTATACTACCTAAGGTAGTATATAGTCTTTACAAGACTGAAATATGTGTCTATAAACGAGAAAAGTAATAAACATACAACACTCCAAAGTTGTACCTTAAAATGCTAAAGTATTCGTATACAATATCAACCTCTGAAATAACGCTAAAACAATTAATATATTCCTATAACTTATGAACAAAATAGTCTGATAATATTTTTAAACATATGGTCTTGAAAATTATCAGAAAGGCAATGCCAGGTATCAAATATCAATAATCAAATGTGAAGGACCTTCAATTCAAAAATTTTTAAATGCCTGCAAGATTCCAGATACTTTGCAAGCTTCTGGGAATAGCAAAGTAAAGAAGATAGCCCCTGCTCTTTTGGGCAGATAAGTATCTAGACAGTTATACTATGATACGGTGATTGTTGTTGTCAGCTGCTGTCGAGTCATTCCGACTCAACCACCTTATGTATGACAGAATGAAATGTGGACAGTTCTGCACCATCTTGTGATTCTCTGGGATTATAGATATAAATATAATCAATATGACAGTGGGAAGGGGGAAAAGGAGGTAATGCCTGAGGGTTTTTTTTAAGAAGTACCACCTGATAAAAGTACTTGAGCATGGATACAGCATAGAATTGGTTGGGACAAGCAGCAGAAAATGAAGCTAGGAAAGTACTTTAATGATAGATTATTAAAGCCTTGAGTTCCATGCTCAGGAGCTTTATTCAGTAGTCACTGGACAGACTTCAATTTTCTTTCCTTATTAAGGGGACCAACATAATCAGATATGGTTCAGAAAGATAATGAAGATACTATTAACAGCATTCTGAAGGAGGAGAGACCAACCTGTCCAACAGCCCATCAGAGAAATTATGAGGGCTTCCAAACTATGGCTATATAAATCAGAAAAAGGAGATAGGATTTGAGATACCTCAAATTGTATCTCAATATGACAACTGAGGAATACTGGATACAAGGGATGACAGTGAGTTAGAATCAAAGGTGAGATGATAGTTCTAGCTTGGGTTCTAGAAAGAAGTTTATGCCACATACAAAGTAAGGAATATAGAGAAGAAGCCAGGTTTAGGGAAGCAGAAATTGACTTAAGAGACATACAAGGAAAACTAGGAAAAAGCTGTATTAGAGAAGTCAAAGGAGAGTTTTAATTTTTTAAAAAAAGCTAGCAACATCAAATGCTGCCGAGGTCACAAAGAAGACTGAGATTAGGCTGCTGAGTTTAACAACTAGGTCACTGGTTTTTAGAGACCTCACTCAATAAAGGAAAGAAAACAATGCCTGTTGAAGCAAGTATGTTGTGTGCAGAAATCTAAGCTAATAAAACTATAAACCAGCAGTTCACAAACTTTTTGGCCTCAGATCTCTTTACACTCTTAAAAGTTAGAGGACCCCAAAAAGCTTTTATTTATATGAGTTTTATCTATCGATGTTTACTAAATTAGAAAACTGGGAAAAAATTCTAATGTATTAATTCATTTTTTAAAAACCATAATCAACACATTCCATATTAATAAAAATATTTTAGTGGGAAAAAACCTTTACTTTCAAAAACACAAATAATTTAGTGTGAAAAGTGGCACTGTTTTATATTTTTGAACTCTTTAACATTCAGCTGAATGGAAGATATCTGCTTCTGCATTAATCTGCTGCAATATGTTGTTTTGGTTCAAGAATATGAAGAAAATCTTGACTCCCAGACATAAGTAGTTTAAAAGGGGAGGACTATTTTAATAACCCTTTCAGATAATTGTAGACATTCTTCTTTGATACTACATAAAAATACAGCAAGTAGTCATTTCTCAATGTTTAGTTGCAATCTGTAATCTGAAATCATCAATGAACTTTCCATACCGTGTTCCCTTTAAAATTCACTGGTTCATTTTGCACTTTGAATGAATTATCTGTGTATGGTTTTGCAAGTTCCTGCATTGATCACTGGGAAAATATTAGTTCACTGAGTCATGCAGATGTTCCAAACGCTGACGCATTTTATGGTAAGATATCAGAAATCACATTTATTAATATCACCACCAATCTCATTAGAAAAGTCTTTAAAGTACTGGTAAACTCTCAAGCTTACCATAGTGGTTACAAGTTTTCCAAAATTCTAGTTTTCACTTGACAGCTCAGTTTTTATCATTGGCAACAAATACTGACAACTTGAAGTGGCAGGCTCACTGTGTTTGTTTTTGAGAAAGTATCTGCTAAATAACCAAGTCTGAATAGCCATAGTTTGTCATTCCTTCAAGTAAAAATGATGTTCTATGAAAAAAGGAACTACTTTTACCCACAACTCAAACAAGTGCAGAAACACTTTTCCTTGAATCAACCACTGTACTTTGGTATGCAGCAGAAGTGCTTTACGTGTACTTCCCATTTCGTCAGACAGAATGTTAAAAATGATATTAGACATAATAAAATTAGTAATTCTTAATGCCTGATAAAGGATATTCTTAAGTGAAACTGGCATTATTTTTACTGCGAGTGACAGTAGTGAAGAATATGACGAATACAGCATTTGGTGTGACTGCTTTGATTTATGCTAAGGTGCCAGCAGTTTTACCCTCTGCTTCTGCACCAAATGAGCCCTGGTAGCGCAATGGTTAAGAGCTACAGCTGCTAACCAAAAGGTCGGCGGTCCGAATCCACCAGCTACTCCTTGGAAACCCTATGGGGCAGTTCTGCTTCGTTCTATAGGGTTGCTATGAAACAGAACCAACTCGACAGCACCTAACAACAACAGTCTGGACTATGCAAACAATTATCACCTTCAAAAACAGTTGCCATCAAGTCAATTCTGACTCACGTGCTGCAGGGCAGAACTGTGCTCCACAGGGTTTTCAAGGCTATCATCTTTCAGAAGCAGATCGTCAGGCCTTTCTACTAAGGTGCCTCTGGGTGACTCTGAACCTCCAACCTTCCTGTTAGTAGTCAAGCAGTTAACTGTTTGCATCACCCAGGGACTCCAAAACCAAGATTTAGGGAGGAGAAAACACAAACAAGAAGCCTCCTAGAACTCAAGAAAAGGTTTAAACACAGAAGAAAACATTCTTTGATGGTTACGAGGGTGGGGAGGGAGAGTGAGGGTTATTCACTCACTAGACAGTAGACAAGAATTATCTTAGGTGAAAGGAAGGACGGCATACATTACAGGGTAAGTCAGCACAACTGGACTAAACCAAAGCTAAGAAGTTTCCTGAATACAACCAAACACTTTGAGGAACAGAGTAGCAGGGGCAGGGGTCTGGGGACCATGCTCTCGGGGGACATCTAACTCAACTGGCATAACAAAGTTTGTTAAGAAAATGTTCTGCATCCTACTTTGTTGAGTGGCATCTGGCGTCTTAAAAGCTAGTGAGGGGCCATATAAGATGCATTAACTGGTCCCAACCCACCTGGAGTAAAGGAGAATAAAGAACACCAAAGACACAAGGAAAGTATTAGCTCAAGAGACAGAAAGGGCCACATAAACCAGAGACTTCATCAGCCTGAGACCAGAAGAACAAGATGGTGCCCAGCTACCACCAATGACTGCTCTGACAGGGAACACAACAGAGTCCCTGATGGAGCAGGAAAAAGATGGGGTGCACAACTCAAATTCTAGTAAAAAGACCAGACTTAATGGTCTGACTGAGACTGGAGGAATCCCAGAGAGCATGGCCCCTGGACTCTCTGTCAACCCAGAACTAAAACCATTCCCAAGGCCAACTCTTCAGACAAAGATTGAACTGGACTATGGGACATAGAATGATACTTGTGAAGAGCGTGCTTCTTAGCTCAAGTAGATACATGAGACTTAATGGGCAGCTCCTGTCTGGAGGTGAGATGAGAAGGCAGAGAGGGTCAGGAGCTGGCTGAATGCACATGGGAGATTAAGGGTGGAAAGGAGGAGTGTGCTGTCACAGTATAGGGAGCACAATTAGGATCACATAACTGTGTGTGTAAATTTTTGTATGAGACTAACTAGAATTGTAAACTTTCACTTAAAGTACAACAATAAAATCACAAAAAAAAAAAAGAAGAATCCTCCTAGAATAAGGAGTCTCTGAACAACAACTGGAGTCCTTGGGTGGTGCAACTGGTTAAGCAGTCAACTACTAACCAAAAGGTTGGCAGTATATGAACTCACCCAGAGACATCTTGACAGGAAGCCCTGGTAATTTGCTTTTGGAAGGTCACAGCCTTGAAAATCCTATGGAATGCAATTCTACTCTGCACACGCGAGGCTGCCATTGAGTCAAAATCCACTCAATGGCAACTGGTTTTTATTTTATTTTATCTTGAACAACTATGTGGTAGCTGAAGAGGATCCTCAGAGAGATAGGGGACGCTGTATTTCTGAAAAATTAACTTACTTACATGGTCCTCAATGTTTTCTCCCATTCTCACTCCAAATCTAGGAGAATCAACTCTGTATCAAACCTCAAATTAGAAGACAGAAAGCAAGTATAACAAGACAACAATAATACTGAAAAGATTTTTCACCAAATAATAATTGGTTTCCTTAAGGTTTCTTCAAAATGTGAATTCCATATAGTTTACTCCCATTTAACAGAAGCAGAAATAATTTATTCTTTTTACCAATAGTCATTCCTAACCATAATACTGAGTTCAGTTATAAACTTTAGATTTTTTTAATGGAGAAGTTTCAACTCTTCGGCTCATATATAAAGGAAAGATTTACTAAAACTACCTCATGTACAGAATTTGGTAGTGTTCAAAGTGTTTGTAATTTGATAACGAAACTAAAATTTTACAGAAGACACAAAGAAATATCTATTTTGCTCACCACTGTATGTCCAGTACTTAGCTAAGGTCTTGCAAAAAGTTAAGATTGCAATAAACATTTGCTGAATGCTGAGTGTTGAAGTGGTTAAAATGAGATATGAACACAGGTCACCAGATTCCTAGTCCAGTACCTAGTGCTCCTTCTACTATGTGAAATTTTTCATGTTTCTTTAAAATAATGCCTATGAGAAACCTAAAGGAACTGAACTCGGCCCTCTGTATCCACGGGTTCCACATCTGCAGATTCAACCATCCGTGGATTAAAAATAAAATAAAATTCCAAAAAGCAAAACTTGAATTTGCCATACACCAAGCACTATGCTGAATCCACACAAATGAACTGACGTGTAGGCAGACCCTGCTGTAGCCTCCCACCATTTTACAGATCCTCAGCCTCTCTCCAGCACTCGTTGTTTGAGCGTTGTTCGCCACGCGTCTTGTTCATTTGCTATTTGGGTTGTATGCACCTTTGTTTCCATAAAAAAATGGCTCCTAAAAAGCCACTAGGGAGTCAAAGCAATCCCTCAACGGCTAAGTGTGAGGGGGTTGAGGACAGCGGGAAGAAGGAGTTTAAGGCTAGTAAGGCATGGCTGGCTAGCTATGTAAAGCGCTACAACCTCAAGAACTTCAAGGTCACAGGCGAACAGGCATCAGCTGATGCCCAGGTAGCATCAGTGTTCCCAGAAGAGCTCAAGAAACTCATAGAAGAGAAAGGCTTCAATTGTAATGAAATAACTATTTACAAAGCATTTACATTGTATTAGGTATTATATGTAATCGAGAGAGAATTTAAAGTATACAGGAAGATGTGCATAGGTTGTACGCAAATACTATGCCATTTTACATAAGTGACTTGAGCATCCTCAGATTTTGGTATCCATGGCAGGGGTTCCTGGAACCAATCCCTTGCAGACACAGAGGACAACTGTATTACAAGTTACTCTGAGAAGGTATAACAGGATAAAGACATTAAATTTGGAACTCTGCTATGTAATAGGTATTTCACAGGTTCTCATTTAGACCACAGCTCAAAACCAAAACCAATTGCTATATTATTTTCATTTCTAAATAGCTGCTATCTGAATTAAGCAATAAACTCATTTTTTCATACATATATGAGGAATTGGCAATAAGATACTAGTTTAATTCAATCATTATATATTGATGACTATTCTCACACCCATTTTTTTCTCTGATGATGGTTCTTAATTTCCTAAAGTTTCTATCTGGAACACCTACTGTCTCATAAGAACTTTAGATATAAAAATGAAGAAGGCAATCTGGCATTTAATGGGAATCATCTGTCACCACAGCTTTGTTTTTCTACGTTTTTCCTACTGGTTTGACATTTATCAGTGTTTCACTCACAAAAGCACAATATAGAAAACTTCATGTACCTGAACTATCCGGCTACTCAGATTCTAGATTTAAAAAAAAAAAAAAGTTCAATAGATCAAATTTAAACTCCTTAAGGCCACCAAGTATAAAAACTGAAATTAAATCATAGAAACATTATAAATTTAAAGAATATAATTTATCAGTTGAGGAACTGAAGCTACTTTCAATCACACTGTATTTTGAAATATATCTTATGAATATAAGCTCATTTCACTGCATACAGTCATTCTGCAGAAAAGCATGACCTACCAAGGATATAGCCAAAGGAAATAATATTCTGTTGTAAAGAATTTGAACTAGACAGTCTTAAAAGAAAAAAAAATAATTTGTCAGTAAAGATTTTAAGGGAGACAATGGACTCATCTTCTCTAGACATTTTCAAATGTCTAGGATGGCTTAGATTTGGCCACAGATTTGGAGACTGAGACACAATCAGTTCAAAGGTCAGTATGACCCAAGGGATTCAAATCCTGTCTGCTGGTCACACAAACAAGTCATTAGCAAACCGGATCCTTCTGAGCTACAGCTATTCAGTTCCTTGGTTTGGTTCTCTTCAGCCTTACCCCTCAAATTACCCTAACTGCTAATTAACATGTCAGCTGTAGAGAATTATTTCTTCCAACTACCGCAACTTTTGCTTCTCAGTAGTGTTCTACAGTCTTTTAATCCTGTTTTTCTAACATTACCAGACAGCAAAGTATTTTGTGATGCAATCAATATCTGCCCTATTAACAATGCCCTGTTCTATTGTTCTTTCCAAACATGGATTCCACTCTGAATTTCAGAAACAGCGATAGGAAAATAACACACAAGAGAGAAATTAGAGCTCTTAGGTTTAACTTACGGCCAAAATCAAAAGAGCAGAGACGATTCAGACAGAGGAAGGAAGAAGCTGAGAGGGTCTTAGTGTAGAACACTTACTTTTAGGAACAGAGTGTCCCTTAGACTTCTGGTGAGTTGCCCAGAGCCTCTTCAGTTTCAATCCAAATGACAATGCTTCTCTGAGTCCTCCTCAAGTAATGATTCCACCACTAAAAATTGGATCTACAAGAGCTCAGAAGTACTCGTAAAAAATGTCAGGGGCCCCCACATGGGCCTCAAGCCTCTTTTAAACTAGGCCCACTTCTCTGTCCTGGGCCAACTGCCCTGTGCACTATATTCCTTCTTCTTCCAGGTGCCAGGTATGCGGCCTGTTTCTTCTCTTCTGAGCTGTCACCACCTACTCTATTTCTCAGGGTTCCTCTAACCCCAAGACTGGCTGTGGAGTAGGACACCAGCTTCCCCCCTTCCTTGCTGTCCCTGCAAATAAACATATAGGCTCTTCTAATTTCAGTATTTTTCTATTTGCTACAAGAAAATAGAGGGAACAACAAAAAGCAACAACATAGTACCAGAGATTAAGATTATAATAATTGTCTCCACTTTAAAGTTCCTGTCTCCAAAAAAACAAACCTTCTAAAACTTGTTTATCGAGTATTTTAAAAAGTATAGAGTGTTACTATAGATATACAAATACAGCCTAAACCAAATCCAAGCTAATACAGACATAAAGATATAAGGATAATCTGCTTTTCAAAATACTTAAATCACGGGTCCAAAAACAGTTTTTTCATCAGATTTATTTGAGCATACATGTACTTTTTTCTTTTTATAATGTTCTGCCGTTTTATTCTCTTAAATATATAGATGTTCAAAAATTTGCTTTTTAAAGAATATGATAAATGTTCAACATAGTTCATCCAATGTAAACGGGAATTTATATACAAAAAACATTATGATTTACAAAAAGACGTCAAAAGTAGCTGGTTTCACTAAGAAAATGTTAAAATTTTAAATTACTGTCAACCACTTCTATCTCTGCATTAATAATTTTTAATAAAATCCCATAAATGGGGTTTAAAAATCAGGATATCTCGTTTTCAGAAATCTAACACCTACTGAATATCTAAATCTAACATCAATATTTAAACTTTTTTTTTAACAACAGTAGACCATATTGTAAGACATTAATAGTATTCCTTGTACTCTTATTTTTGATAATTCCACTTCTAACAGACTTTGTAAAATCATATTACATAAACTATCTAAATATTAAGCTATAAATCAGAAGATTCTAATGAATTAATTCAAAGGCTACCCTACTGTAAAAGCAAAGCAACTCTGTAACTAAGTGCTGGCAGATAAAAAATGTCACTGACTTTCAATTTCCTGGATGATTTTCTTTAGCCACTTAATTGACTTAAGTGCTTTTTTAAGAGACAGAACTATTATACTGTAAGCCTACAATAAGATAAAGTTAAAACTGAAAATAGGCAGGGATCATTTTATCTCATTTGTATAGTCTAATAGATTGCCACTTAATTAAACTAAAACTGTTCAGATACTTTCAGTAAAAAATGTGTCCTACTGAGTGGGCTCACCTCCAACTATTTATAAATTATTGGAGAATTTGAATAATACTAAACAAGACCCTTCTAGACATCCGTATTTAAAAAGAAGTTTAATCTATCGTGTATTCTACAGATACATTTTTTTTTGTAGAGATGAAACTAGATTACATCCTTTGCTTCCAAAGAGGATTTCATGGGTATTCCGTGATCCCCACGCACTAACACAAAAATGCAGCCAACATTATTATGTCCGGGGGGGTGGGGTGGGCTGCATTACACTCAGCAATACGAATTAAATCGCAGTAGCTAATACCTCTCAAACAATTTACTCTCTCTTAGCAACACAAAACGCTACAGCCTCTTCAATTACCCCTCACCACAAACCATCGCCTGGGTCGCGATCGATCTGACCCAACTGCTATCGCGACCACCACCTCAGTTTCACCTCTCCTCCCGCCTGGGTCTGCAAATGTCATGGGAGGGGGCGGCCACCGCAGGGGCGTCCTCTGCGCCGCGACCAGGCCGGCCGGCGGCGCGCGGGGCAGGCCGGAGACTCACCGTGTGGAGGTGCCCTTCCGCACATCGCACATCATGCACTTGAAGGCCTCGGCACTGTTCCGGAAGGTGCAGACGCTACAGTCCCAGTAACCCTCATCTGAGGACGGCTTCGGCTGCCGCTTCGGCCTGCAGGACACAACACGGACACGACGCGGCGCGGGGTCACCAGCAGGCCGCGCCCGGGCCCCGCGGCCACCCCCGCCCCGCCCCGCCCCAATTCCGCGACCCCCGCCTCACGGGCCCCCGTCGCGCCGCGCTCCGGCTCGGCGGAGGAGGGGAGTTAGGAAAGAGAAGAGCGCTAGCGCGGCCGCAGTAGCCCCCACCGCTGCTCTAAAACTGGGGGCTGCCGTTGTGGCCGCCGCCGCCATCGCGGCTCCATTGTGGGGTGGCCAGCGCTGGCCCCTCACGCGGCAGCGCTCGCGCGGCACCGGCGCTACCCCCTTTCTCGCCCCGGTGCCCGGGCGGCGAGTGAGGCGGCCGCCCGAAGCCCAGCGCGAGGCCCTGCCACTCGCACAGTCCGGACCCCGGTGCCGGTCGCTGTTACCTGGTGGGGCTCTTCTTGTCTCCCATGGCTTGGCTACAAATGCACGCCGAGAGTCGCCGCCGCGGCTGCTCTGTTTGTCAATAAGGAGGATAATAAGCCGGGCGGAAGCGGGCGGGGGAGGGACGAGGGAGGGGGCGGGGAAGGCCGCAACGCGGATCTGGGAGCAGCCGCCGGATCCCACGCAGCCTCCAGCTGTCGGGGAAACTCCTGCCTGGGCGCACGTGACCCACGCCCGCCAACCAGCGGCCGCGCCGGAGACTTCAAACGCGGATAGCGCGGCCCAGCACCCGCGGCGAGTTCGCCGGCAGCCACTGCAGCCTTGGGTGCCGCCGCGTCTCCGCGCTGTTTCCCGCGCTTCAGTTCTGCATCCCCGGGTGTCGCGGGCTCCGGAGCTTCTGGCTGGGCAGCGTGTAGCCTGCGGGCAGACTGGGGATGCTCTGTCATGCCACGCGAAGCCTGGGCCAAGGTGGAGCCGGCGTTCGGAGGTAGCCCATCGCGGGACTGGAGGGACCTGCCGGGGTCTCCAGGTAGAACGGCTTTCCTGGCTTCAGCCGTCCTTGTCTACTCAGCACCCGCCCGAAGGATACCTGGGGGAAGGCGGGAACCAACATTGAGCGCCATTGCTAGGTGTTAAACACTGTCTGCTTTAATCTACACAAATGCTGTACTAAACAGGGGTTGTCACCCTCAGTTTAGAGAAAACGAAACCGACGCTCAAGAGAGGTTAGGTGACTTCCTCTAGGTTACATATTAGAAAATGCAAAACCAGGAGCCTGAGCCTGGTTTAAATCCGTGCTCTTTTGGCCTCCGAGGCTTCTCTGCAGTACCTGCTTTTAAAAGAAAACGAATACTCATAAACCCTTTTTTTTAAAAAAATAACGAGTTTGCAAACGCTATTTGTTGACAAAGGAACACCTTTTCCCTGGTCTCAATATAATGGAGGCCCTCATCACCTTGTACTACACTCTTGTACAGCCATGTAACTGGTCTCCGAAGCTCCAGTCCCACCGCACCAATATATTCATTAAACCGCAGCCAGATTAATAATAAATATTGTTAACACTATGCCACCACTCTGCTCATGAGCTACTAATGGCGACCAGACGCCTTAGCCTGGCATTCAAAGCCTTCCACACGTTTTCTCTAACTCCCCATTCTACTCCCCAATAGAAACGCTGCCTCCTGAGGAAGACTAAAAAGGAAAGTAACTCACTTGCCAAAAGTCTTCTTCATGCACTACACAAAATATTTCCCCCTTCTCTCTGACCAGAGGTGGATTATCCAATTGGCAAGCCAAGTACAGTGCTTACCTTGCTTACCAGATCATCTGTAGTGAACAATTTTACATTTTTTCACCACATCAAAGATTCTGCTTCTAGGTATGGCTAGCATCTGTCTCTCTCCCAACCCCACAGCACCTTCCTACAGAATCAAAGCCTCTTTTCAAATTTGCAATCCTTGACAGGGGCGGATAACCCGGTAAACAAGGTAAGCACGAGCTTACTTTTGCTTACTAATCTGTAGTGAACAATTCAAACGTGTGGTGAAACCCATGTGAAATTGTTCATTACAGATTACTAAGTACAAGTTACAAGTAAGCCCTTGCTTACCTTGCTTGCTGGGTTATCCACCCCCTCTCTGACTGCTGTTTCTGCCCATCTTTCTAGGTTCACATCAAATCTGAGTTTCTAAAGAATTATTTCTGTCTTATAGCTGGAGGGTTTTTAATGTGCTACAAAGGAAATAGTACAGTTAGGAGTCCCGCTTCCCAGCCTGCCTGGTTTCCTTAATCCTTAACTGATGGATCTTGGAAAATTTCTATGATTTTCAACTTTTTTTGTCTACAAAATGGCATCTATATTTATAAGGTTGCTGTGTGATTAATAATAATATAACATTTTTTAGCACTATATGCCAGGCACTTTGTAAATCTCTGTACACAAATGCGTATTTTATAGGGCTCAAAGTACTATGCAAATGTTAGTCCTCATCTAGTCTTAACCTCTTCATTTAAAAGACAAGGAAGTTAGGGCCTAGGTTAAGTGGCTTCTCTTTTTCTTTTTTTTGTTTATTGTTGTAGTTTAAGTGAAAGTTTACATTTCAAGTTAGTCTCCCATACAAAAATTTATACATACATAGTTATGTGACCCTAATTGCTCTCCCCATACTGTGACAACACACTCCTTTCCACCCCTGATTCCCCATGTGCATTCAACCAGCTCCTGATCCTCTCTGCCTTCTCATCTCACCTCTGGACAGAAGCTGCCCATTTAGTCTCTTGTCTCTACTTGACCTAAGAAACGCACTCTTCACAAGTATCAGTTTATGTCCCACAGTCCAGTCCAATCCCTGTCTGAAGAGTTGGCCTGGGAAATTGTTTTAGTACTGGGCTGATAGAGAATCCAGGGGCCGTGCTTTCCAGGGTTCCTCCCGTCTCAGACTATTAAGTCTGGTCTTCTTACTAGAACTTGAGTTCTGCACTCCACCTTTCTCCTCCATCAGGGACTCTCTGTTATGCTGCCTGTCAGGGCGGTCATTGGTGGTAACTGGGCACCATCTAGTTCTTCTGGTCTCAGGCTGATGAAGTCTCTGGTTTATGTGGCCCTTTCTGTCTCTTGGGCTAATACTTTCCTTGTGTCTTTGGT
>NW_004444059.1:6555918-6574645 GCF_000243295.1 Trichechus manatus latirostris | reverse complement strand
GTTCTTCTGGTCTCAGGCTGATGAAGTCTCTGGTTTATGTGGCCCTTTCTGTCTCTTGGGCTAATACTTTCCTTGTGTCTTTGGTGTTCTTCCTTCTCCTTTACTCCAGGTGGTTGGGACCAATTGATGCACCTTAGATGGCCGCTTGCAAGCTTTTAAGACCCCAGACGAAATGGCTTCTCTTTAATAAATAGGCCAGGATTAGAGCTCAGATGTCCTATTAGTCTTCCATCAAGCCATATGTTCTGATTAACCAAATCACCCCAATTTACAGCAGTCTATGAACTCATAGCACTATCTGTAGTTTTTCCAAGTGTCACTTCTCTCAACTCAAATCCTGATTCAGAAACCCCAGAAACCATGAGGATTTTGACTGAGGAAAGCATACAAGAGAAGATCTAAAGCCTAGTCTCTCTCAGTAATGCCATGGGTAAACTTAATTAAGCCGCTTTGTTTTTTCCATCAGTAAAATAAGGTCCCTTCCAACTCTAAGGCATTATGATGTTTTTATATTCCTCAACTGGATAGATCATCAAGGAGACTGACAACAACTGGCCTGTTTGCAAAAGTGATGGCAACACTGTATTTTTAAATCAAAAGAAAATCAAATCAAGCGCTCTAAAAATTCCCAGTGGTGTAAATCACCATTTCACTAGAATATAAATTCCACCACTAGAAAGTAAGTTGTCACCTCTAAATTGTAAGTGCAAGAAGCACAGGAACTTTTATTTGTGGTCTTCATCACTACATCTCCAGCCCATAGAACAGTCGGACACATTAGTGGACGCTTAATAAGTATTTTGAGAAGGAATAAATTCACCTGTGCCACAATTCGTGAATGAGGTGTTTTTTCATATTGAGATTTACAGCCTGTTAAGCATATTGGCATGCAGTAGATGCTCTATAAATGCTGAAGCTTACAACCCTGCACATTGAACTTTACAACCCTGCAAAGGAATCCTCGTAGAGGAACCAGGAATTGAGCCCAGTTTCCACAAATCACAAAAGCACATGCCCTTGCACTATACCAGCTGCCTCCCATTTATTGGGTGCTTCTCTTAGAAAGATCCTGCCTTTACTAAGCTTTACTAAACTTACGTGATGAAACTAATGCAGGGAGCACCTCTCCTACGTTAGCACGAGTCTAATCTTTTTTCCTGAAGTGTTTTCCTTAGTATCTGGAAAAGTGACCGGAGAAGAAGAAGATCCTTGTCACTAGAGTGATCCAGATTCTTACGCATTCAGGTGCCTTTTCAATACATTAACAGAGTTCAATCCACAAATGCCATTCATTGGGGTCACTTGTAAAATGACACAAACTGTTTAATAATTGTTTTAACAATTTAAAAGTAAAGTGGTAAAATATTGTGATAATTTATCAATAAAAAATTAAGGTAACTCTAAGATCATTGATACATTCATTTCCACTCTAGTATGCTTCCTTAAATGGGAGAGACTGGAGAAATTACTGGAACTATACATGGGATCATATGTGCAGCTGAATAGTAATCTGTTTGCTGTTGATATACAAAAAAGATTGAGTGCCCCTGTCTTGCATGCATCAACAGACTGTGTGGTCCCACCGACCCCAGCTTGTTGTAATTAGACCTGACCTTATGCCCATGAAACAAACACAATAACAATAAACACTATGCATTAACGTTTTATACAGTTATTAGACAACAAGGGCTAATATATGAAATGGTGAGTACTGTCTCATTTGTTTATCAACTGGAATTTGAAAGGAAATTGGTGTGACTAAGCAAGAAATGAGCTACAAATCTTCCCTGAGAGAAGAATTCAAAATGAAATATAACAACAATAAACTATAATTGTAAAACTAATCACATTTTAAAAGGTTGATTTGTTTGGTTCTTGTCTGTTTCTTTGGTGTTTTATTTTACTTTGTTTTTGCAAAGTGAAGATACTTTTACTGATTTTGCAGGTTATAAAAGTTATATGTTACCAACATAAAAAGTTCAAACATTTTTGAAATTAACCTATCTAGTACATTCTTCTAACACTACTGTTGTTGCTGTTGTTGTTGTTAAGTGCCATTGAGTTGGTTCCGACTCATAGTGACCCTATGTACAACAGAATTAAACACTGTCTGGTACTGCGCCATCCTCACAATCATTGCTGTGCTTGAGCCCATTGTTGCAGCTACTGTGTCAGTCCATCTTCTTGAAGGTCTTCCTCTTTTTTGCTGACCCTCTACTTTACCAAGCATGATGTCTTTCTCCAGGGACTGGTCCCTCCTGATAACATGTCCAAAGTACATAAGACGAAGTCTCAACCATCCTTGCTTCTAAGGAGCATTCTGGCTGTACTTCTTCCAAGAGAGATTTGTGCGTTCTTCTGGTAGTCCGTATTATATTCAATATTCTTCGTCAGCACCATAATTCAAATGCATCAGTTCCTCTTCAGTCATCCTTAGTCATTGTCCAGCTTTCATATGCATATGAGGCTATTGAAAATACCATGGCTTCGGTCAGGCTCTCCTTAGTCTTCAAAGTGGCATCTTTGCTTTTTAACACTTGAAAGATGTCTTTTGCAGCAGATTTGCCCAGTGCAATGTGTCATTTGATTTCCTGACTGCTGCTTTCATGGGTGTTGATTGTGGATCCAAGTAAAATGAAATCCTTGACCTCAATCCTTTCTCCATTTATCATGATGTTGTTTATTGGTCCAGTAGTAAGGATTTTTGTTTTCTTTATGGAGGCTTTGTAGTCTTTGATCTTCATCAGTAAGTGCTTCAAGTCCTCTTCGTTTTCTGCAGGCAAGGTTGTGTCATTGCATATCAGAGGGTGTTAATGAGTCTTCCTCAAACCCTGATGCCACATTCTTCTTCATATAGTCCAGCTCCTCAGATTATTTGCTAAGCATACAGATTGAATAAGTATGGTGAAAGAATACAACCCTGATGCACACCTTTCCTGATTTTAAACCACACAGTATCCCCTTGTTCTATTTGAATGATTGTCTCTTGGTCTATGTACAGGTTCCTCATGAGCACAATGAAGTGTTCTGGAATTACCATTCTTCCCAGTGTTATCCATAATTTGTTATGATCCACACAGTTGAATGCTTTTGCGTAGTTAGTCAACATAGCTACACATCTTTCTGGTATTCTGTGCTTTCAGCCAAAATCCGTCTGACATCAGCAATGATACCCCTTGTTCCATATCCTTTTCTGAATCTGGCTTGAATTTCTGGCAGTTCCCTGTCAATGTACTGCTGCAACCATTTTTCAATTATCTTGAGCAAAATTTTACTTGCATGTGTATTAATGATATTGTTTGATAATTTCTACATTCTGTTGGATCACCTTTCTTTGTAACAGGCACAAATATGGATCTCTTCCAGTCGACTGGCCAGGTAGCTGTCTTCCAAATTTCTTGGCATGGACGAGTGAGCACTTCCAGTGTTGCATCTGTTTGTTGAAACATCTCAGTTGGCATTCTGTCAGTTCCTAGAGCCTCGTTTTTTGCCAATGCCTTCAATGCAGCTTAGACTTCTTCCTTCAGTACCATTGGTTCTTGATCATGTGCTACCTCCTGAAATGGTTGAACATTTACCAATTCTTTTTGGTAGAGTGACTCTGTGTATTCCTTCAATCTTCTTTTGATGCTTCCTGTGTCTGTCAGTTTGTTGTACTATGGTGGCTTGCATGTTGCTGTGATGCCAGAAGCTATGCCACTGGTATTTCAAATATCAGCAGGGTCACCCATGGTCAACAGGTTTCAGCAGAGCTTTTAGACTAAGACAGACTAAGAAGAAGAACCTGGTGATCTACTTCTGAAAAAATTGACCAGTGAAAACCTTATGAATAACAGCAGAATATTGCCTGATATAGTGCCAGAACATGAGCCCCTCAGGTTGGAAGGCACTCAAAATATGACTTGGGAAGAGCTACCTCTTAGAGCTAGATATTTTTCATAAGTAAGAAAATTTGGGATTTTGAAAGGTAGTAAAGATACTACATATTACCTAACACTCCCAGTGGGTTCTAAAGTAGTGCCCCATAATTGAACAGAATATTTCTGCAACAAAATACATGAATAGTCACACTAAGTGGGAAAATAAAAGTCCATAATTCATATCACTTCCACTCAGGTTTTACTACCAAATGAGTGCAGGTGAAGTAAAATATGAAAAAGCTTTCCATTTTCAATGCTTTTTTGGGTTACAGGATTGTGGACAAAGAATACAGATCCACAGGAATTTGAGGAAGAATTAAGATTTAAAAATTTAACAGAAAAAATATCTGAATTCTTCGGCATAGTAATTCCATTTTGGGGAATATATATATCCTGAGGAAACAGCTTGAAGTGCATAAAAAGCTTTTGCACAGAGATAGTCATTACAGTTAGTTTAATAAACATTGGTAATAACGAGAGTACCCACCAATAGAGAAATGGTTAAATAAATTATGATCTAATCAAAGGACTGGATATTAAGTAGTCATTACAAACTGTGTTGATGAACAATAGCTTAGCTTAACTAGTAAAGAATGTCTGCCTTGACCATTGTGCTCTTTTAAAATCTGTCTATATGGTATCAAATTGACAACAGCAACTCAAAAGATTAGATAGGAAACTTAGGGAGCAGTGAGTTTATGCTAATAGGGGAGGAAAACTTGGAAAAGGATGTGAGAATGGTTGCACAACTCAAAGAACATAATCAATGTCACTGAATTGTACATGTAGAAATTGTTGCATTGGTGTATGTTCTGCTGTGTTAATTCTCAACAAAAACAAAAATAAGTTGTTTAAAAATTATGGTAATAAAGAATTTGTAACAAGAGGCAATGCTTATGTTGTAACTGTAATTGACAAATACAGAATATAAAATTGAATATGCAGTGTAGACCAATTATGTTTTTTTAAAAGCATACAAAAAGGATCAGATGGAAACACACCAAAATATTAATGGTGGATTGCCAATCTCTCAATTTCACTTCAGTACAGTATAACCCTTTTTCGACGGTTTGCTCCTGCTCCTTTGTTCCTCTTTACTCTTCAACTCTCTCCTCATATATCCTACCCCCTTTCTAATAGTTCTCTATTTAATCCCATGGCTGGCCCCAATTAATGGCACTACCACTTGGGGCTCTTTTCCTCTTGCACTTCCTCTCTCTCTAAACTAGTCCAGCACTAGCTTCAGGGTAACCTCACATTTCTACACATTGCCTCTCATCCACCTTCCCGAAATCCAGGATGTAGGGTAATTGGGACACAAGATGCATTAATGAAGGGCAACCTTGAACAGGGAGCTGGGAGACCTTGATTCAAGACTTTAGCCCACACCTCTGAAGAGGGGACGCTTGCTTAGTAGTGTTTGTTTCTCTGACAGGATCATGTGAAGTTGGTTCTGCAAATGTTGGAAAAATGGAAAACTAGATTCACATTCTGCTACAGAAAGATCTGCTATTGCTGGGGTGATGGTCAGAGGAGCAGTAAGCAGATTGGAGGCCAACAAAAAGCCAACCAGACGCAGAGAAGAGAGTCCCTTCTTCTTCCTCCAGCCTTGCTGTTTCCTCCTGGAACCACCTATTGGCAGAGCCAGCTGGAACCATGGGCAAAGCAGTATGTAGGCCCAAAGATTGGTCGCTTGAACCTACCAGTGGCTCCATGAGAGAAAGATGCGGCAGTCGGCTTCTGTAAAGATCATAGCCTTTTTCTGGCTATGAGAAACACAGCACCACATATTGGTCTCTGATTCAAAGCATATACTGCACCTTTTAACATAGCATCCATTCTTTCAAAATGTTGTCTCCCAACTGACTGAGTCTTCAGCAAACCATTCCACTATTAGGCCAACAGCTTCTGGGTGACAATGTAAGTGGTATGACAAGTGAATCATGGGCGTGAGGCTATTGCTAAATTTCTTTTGCGATGAAATCAGTTCTTTGATCAGAAGCAATATTTTCCAAAATGCTATGAAAATGAACAAGCCATTTTATTACTCCACATAGATGGTGGTGCCAGCAGAAGCATTATAGACAAGGAAGACAAATCCATATCAAGAATATATTTCTATTCCAGTGGAAAAAATATCTGTCTCTTTTGAGAGAATTAGTCCAATATAATCAACCTACCACTAGGTGACTGGGTAGTAGTGCCAAATCAGGGGACCAGTGCTGGTCTGTGCTGTTGGCAAGTTAGGCACTCAGCAGTAGCAGTAACCAGTCAGCCTTAGTGAGAAGTTCATATGCTGAGCTCATGAAATGCCTCCATTTTGGACAACATGGCCACTTTGTACCTGGGTCCATTGAGAAAGCAGTAAGGTGGTTGAAGAAAGTGACTGACATCCAGAGAATGAGACATTTCTTCCACCTAATTATTGAAAGCCTCCTCTGCAGATGATGCCTTTTGGTGAGTATTTGCATGGGTCACAAATATCTTCACAACTCTTTGCCCATTCTTAGGGGCCCATCCATATATCTCTTCCCCAGATCTTCTTGTACTCAATCTTTCAATCTTGTCCTTTTGAGTCCGTGACCATCCAGCCAAAATATTACCAGCTGACAACCAATCAGTGCAGATCTATATTTCTGGCCATCTTTTGGTCCAGAAAAGTGGAAAATCAAGTGCATCACTCTAAATTATGCTCATTATGAGGATTTCTCTCCACCACTGACCTTCAGGGCCACTTCTCGGTGGGACTGTAATTTTGTAACTGTCTACCTCTGGTTGGTACCAACATATCATGCAGAACCATTTGTAAGTCAGGCCTGGATGTTTTTCCTCATCAGTCAACTGATTCTAAGGACCTCCCTATAAGGCCATAGATATGGATTGAAGGAGAGGAAGAGTTAGTATTGAAGGAATCTGAGCATCTGCTCAATGCAGTTTACTTGTGTCTTCCATTTCTGCTCAAGCCCAATATCTTATATGCCATTTCTATTTGGTGATAGATTGCTGCCACGTACACCCAACATTATGACTTGGTTGTCTAGTTGGCACACACTTCATAAGGAAAGCTTAGGTCTCATGGTCACTTGGTAGCCCATGGCTAGGTATTCAGTCTCTACCAGAGCCAAGTAGCAAGCCAGAAGCTATTTCTCAAAAGGAGAATAAATATCAGCAGAAGAGGGCATGAATTTGCTCCAGAACTCTAGAGATCTGCACTGTGATTTTCCAGTGTTGCAAAGGCTATCTGCTCATTCTATCATGGAATGAATATTTTATAGGCACAACTATTTGAGTCTTAAATATTGTCACTCTCATATTTTTATTTTCTTTTTTTTTTGTCAAAAATATGTTCTTTGATCTGGTCTTCCTCATTATTCTATTTTGGGTTCTATTATTCTTATCGTGTTAATTTTTCATTGATTTTCTGATTGTGTTTTTTACTGATATTTTCCTCTTTTTGTTTTCTATAGATACTGCCTTTTTGATTGATCTTCTCCTAATTTTCCTCTTCTCTTCTAGTTTTCTAATTGAACACTAGTCTTCTTTTCTCTCCTCTTCACTTTTATATCTGTATTTTCTTATTAATTCTGTTTCTACTGGTTCTTACTAGTGCCATTTTAACTGTTTAATACATGCCCCTGAGATAAAATTCTTATTTTTATCCTTGTAGAGCTTGTAGGATCCCAGTAGAAACTATGCCAATGGAAAAACACTTGTAAACAGGTGAATATTTAATATAGTATGGTTGGTGGATTGGTTAGTAGAAAGTCAGCAAAAAAGAGGAAGACCCTCAATAAGATGAACTGATGCAGTGGCTTCAACAATGGGCTCAACTATAGCAACGATTGTGAAGATGGTGCAGAACCAGGCAGTGTTTCATTCTGTTGTACATAGGGTTGCTATGAGTCAGAATGACTCAACTGCACCACCACCACCAACAGCAATGGTTGGTGGATTAGTTGTTGAGAAGCAAAATTATGTTAAAGAATCAGTTGTTAGCTGCCGTCAACTCAGCTTTGACTCATGGTGACCTCATGTACAAAAGAATGAAACGTTGCCCGGTCCTGTACCATCTTCACGATTGTTGGTATGCTGGAGTCCATTGCTGTGGCCACTGTGTATTTTGAGTGCCTTCTAACCTATGGGACTCATCTTCCAGCACTGTATTGGACAATATTCTGTTGTGATTCATAGGGTTTTCGTTGGCAAATATTTGGAGGTATATTGCCAGGCCTTTCTTTCTAGTCTGTCTTAGTCTGGAAGCTTCACTGAAACCTGTCCACCATGGGTGACCCTGATGGTATTTGAAATACTAGTAGCCTACCTTCCAGCATCATAGCAACGTGCAAGCCACCATAGTATGACAGACTGAGAGATGAATGGGTCAAAAAAATTGGGACCCATTTGGGGGAGGCTCCCAAATGAAAAATTCTTTGTTCTCTGCAACCATACTGCATCACTAACTCTATTGAGTTTCCTTGCAAATCTGTGTCTTTAGATTTTAGAGGAGTGCCAGGAAAGCAATTCCATGTGCACATTCCATGGCCAAGTAAGTTAATGATGTTGTATTTATTATTAAAAACAGCATGTTAATACACTCCACAGTTGTAAAAACTTTCTTCTCCATAATATGCTAAGGGATTTCATAAGCCTCCAGTACAAAATAGATAAATATTGTATGGCTAAACTTAGAACTCCTAGTAAAGTCAAATATATTTTAAGCATTCTTACATGAATGTAAGTTTGACCCAGAAAAATTCACTCTAACATATCTGAAAAATTTATGAGTCCCTAAAGTCTTTTTGCCAATAGCACAAGTACAACTGCAATATCAATTTCTTGGTAGTGAAAATAGTATTTCCCTGAGACATAATCTTGTAGAGATATGTTTAAGGGAAAATTTCAATCTGTTGGCATGTATGTCTTCATAAGAAAATGATTAAACTAACATCAGTTTTTGCAGTAAGATAAATAAGACTCCAGGAAGGATTTCTGATAGCAAACACACATTTGCTGTTGTTAGTTGCTGTTTAGTCAATTCTGACTCGTGACGACCCCATATATGCAGAGTAGAACTGCACTCTGCAGGGTTTTCAACACTGTGCCCTTTTGAAAGCAAATCACGAGAACTTGCTTCCATGGTGGCTCTGGTTGTGAGCCAACCTTTCAGTTAATAGTCCAGTGCATAACCATTTTTGCTACCCAGGGACTCCTTAAACACATATTACCATTTACATAACACATTTCATTAGTATATTCTAGAAGCAAACACATTATATAAGTAATATACTTCAGTAACATATTTTATGTTATCTGTTACTTGACATTTCTCAGATATTTAATATAAATAAAATTTAGCAACAAGCAAAACAAAACTGTTTGCTTAACCAGTGGTTAAGGGCATGATTTTGTAGTCAGATTGCTTGGATTCAAATTCTGTCTCTTCCATTTATTACTTGTGTAAACTTGGACAATTACTTAATCTTCTGTGCCTCAGCTTTCACATCTGTAAAATGGGTCTAATAATAGTAAAGATAAGATTATTGTGAGGGTTAATATATGTAAAGCCCTTAGAAACAATGCCTGGCAACTGTAAGTAATATGTAAGTGCCAGCTAATTTTCTGGGGTAGCTCAACATAATGGTGGTAAGGACCGACTCTAGAACCAGACTGCCAGCTTTCAAATCCCAGCTTTACCTGTATAACATTGGACAAGTTATTTAACCTTTCTGTACCTCGGTTACCTCATCTGTTAACTGGGGCTGATAATAATCCTTGCCTCATATAGTTTTTGTGAGTTAATATACATAAAGCACTTAGAACAGTGTCTGGTACACAGTAAGTTTTATAGAAATGTTCACTTTTATCCTCCAATATTGAGCATTTGAGTTGTTTCCTGAATTTTTTCTTTTTTATTTTACTGTTATAAATAATATTACTTGCCAAATGTTTTCTCCTGAGCAATGAGCAAATGAGAAGCTAGCAGGTTAAATATACCAGCAGCCTTATTCACCCTGAGTGCCAGTGGGGCTTGAAAAGAGGTGTTGCTTTTTTATTTTTTCCCAAGTCATGAAAGCTCAAACAACTTAGTGGAACTTAACCCATCCTCTCCCCTACCCACTGAATACTTCTATGGGGTGGCCAGGCCAACCACTAGGATTCCTTTTGTCCGGGGTCCCTTCCAGGCCACTAGAAGTTTACAGATTTAAAAAAAAAAAAAGTTATAATTATTTATATTTTAAATCGAAACAACAAGGAAGAGGTATTGAAGGTTGTAACATATTTGAATTGGCTCTAGATTATCCTCTGGACTCTTTTATCTAAGTATTTACAAGTTAGCTATTCTGGCCCTCAATTTTCTCACTTGCAAAATGAAAGGAGTGTCCTAAAAAATCTCTCCTTTCTTCTTCAGGAGTAAAATTCTTAAATTCCAGCATTCTGTCCACATGATACATGCTGTTTGAGCGTGGTGTGGCCTAAAAAGAGAGACATGAAATCTTAGTTGTTATTTAAATCAAGGCCATAGCTCAAATACCATTGTAGGTGGCAGCTGCCTAGAAAGTAAGTCTCTACAATGCTATAATTTCTTGTTATTATGAAAAAAGGACTAAAATAAATTGTAGCATTTATGATGATATGTATTTCTATGACTAAATTGCTATACAACTTCTGACCTACTCTAAAATACAGAATTTTATAGGTTTGAAAGTTTTTAAAATCCTTACAAATCCAAGCATAAAGTTTAAATGAAGAAATATACACATGTCTAAGTTCTTTGCATAGTTAATTTTACATATATAAGATGTGATCATTTATAAAATAAATCTGGTCTTAACTTATCTTTACAGAAGCAGACTGCCACATCTTTCTCCCATGGAACAGCTGGTGGGTTCAAACCGGCAACCTTTTGGTTAGCAGCTGAGCACTTAACCACTGTGTTACCAGGCTCCCCACTTATTTTAACAGAACAGCATTTAATAATAATTTGTGAAGATAGAAATCTCTGGATATATATGAAGCATATAGAAGTCCTTTTTTCTCAGCTGACATGAAAGCATTTCTAGTTGATAGGATGTCCAAGTAAGATTTCGTGTATATGAAGTCACACCAGTTGCTAAGAGGATAAGCAGCTTTACTTTGATGGTTTTGAGTTTCCACATTTGCTTTCCAGCTCCTCTGCCAGAGGCATATTTTTTTTTCCTGGATAAATTTCTCTGATGTTTTTAATAGCAAGGCATTTTTTTCACTGCCTTTTTAATTTTATCAGATATCAGAATGACTAATCTGTTGGCAAGTTTTGTTCTTCCATCATTATGGTTTCTGTTACATTATATAGTGGTTAATTCTATAGTATTTTTAAAAATATGTCTTGGGTTTATCTTTGTAAATAATATAGTGATCCATTTACCAACCCATGTTTGACAGACAGTTTTTGGTGCAAAATCATGCAAAACCGCATTGTCATACCTGGCAGAATATTTAACTCAAAAAAACCCAATGAATTTGAGTTGATTTCGACTCATAGCAAACCTATAGGACACAGTGGAGCTGCCCCGTAGGGTTTCCAAAGCTGTAAATCTTTACGGAAGCAGACTGCCACATCTTTCTCCCACAGAGTGGCTGGTGGGTTCAAACCACCGACCTTTTTGGTTAGCAACTGAGTGCTTTAACCATATCTGTTCACATACCCTGCAGCATCTGTTTTGACATGTTACTTGATCATATGTTCAATGCTTCACTAATCACCTCAATAGGTCTCTAGGGAAATTCTGTCTCAGTCATCTAGTGCTGCTCTAAGAGGAATACCACAGGTGGATGGCTTTAACAAAGAGAAGTTTATTTCTTCACAGTCCAGTAGGCTACAAGTCCAAATTCAGGGTGTCAGCTCCAGGGGAACGCTTTCTCTGTTGGCTCTGCAGGAAGGTCCATGTCATCAGTCTTCCTTTGGTCTGGGAGCTTCTCTGCGCAGGAACCTCAGGTCCAAAGGACGTGCTCTGCTCCCAGCACTGCTTTCTTGGTGGTATGAGGTTCCCATGTGTCTCTGCTCACTTCTCTCTTTTGTATCTCAAAAGAGATTGCATTAAGACACTGATCTTGTCAACCTCATCAGTATAACCTCATCACAGTGATAGAATTTACAGCACATGAGGAGATCACATATAATCTCATCATACTGGTAGAGTTTACAACACATAAGGAAACCACATCAGATAACACAATCATACAATACTAGGAATCATGACCTAGCCAAGTTGCTACACACATTTTTTGGGGGACACAATTCAATCCATGACAGGACTATTATTAACCAGGCTTTTCATTATCATATATTTGTGGTTATTTTTTAAAAATTTACTTTTCAATTTACAGACAGTAATATTCACACTACTACTGAGGTCCCTGGGTGGTACAAATGGTTTGCGCTCGACTACTAACCTAAAAGTTGGCAGTTTGAACCCACCCAGCATGCTGTGGAAGAAAGGCCTGGCAATCTACTTCCTTAAAGATTACAGCCAAGAAAACTCTATGGAGCAGTTCTACCGTGTAACACATGGGGTCTCCATGAATCAGAATTGACTCCTCAGCAATGAAGTATTAAGGATGGAGAGCCAATCAGTAGCTGCCAACAGTTAGAGGTAGAGGGAAGCGTAAACGGACAGCATGAGGGATTTTTTTTGTGATGGAACTGTCCTACGTCTTGTGATGGTGGTTACATGACTTTATGCATTAGTCAAAACTCAAAGAAGAGTGAATTTTATTGTATGTGAATTGAAAAATAAATTAAAAGAAAAAAAACTCCACCCCTGCAGTTGCCTATCCAGGATGTCATATAAATAGGATATACAGAATGAAGCCTTTTGAGTCTGACTTTTCACTTTACATAATTCATCGAGATTCATCCATGCTGTTGCTTGTATCATAATATGTTCCTTTTTTATTGCTAAGTGGTGTTCCATTATATATCTGTACTACAGTTTGATTATCCATTCCCCAGTTGAAGGACATCTGGGTTGTTTTCAGTTTTTGATGATTATGCATAAAACTGCTATAAGCTTTTACAGGCAGATGTTCATGTCACTATAAGTTTTCATTTATCTTCAATAAATACCTAGGAATGGGATTGCTGGGAGCAGTGGTTAAGAGCTCAGCTGCTAACCAAAAGGTTGGCAGTTCGAATCCACCAACCGCTCCTTGGAAACTATGGGGGCAATTCTATTCTGTCCTATAGGGTCACTATGAGTCAGAATCGACTTGACGGCAATGGGTTTTTTTTTTTTTAATTTATGGTAATTTATGTTTAAACGTATAAGAAACTGACAAATTTTTTCCCAGAGTGATTATACCATTTTGCATTCGCACTAGCTGTGTATGAGAGTTCCTTCCAGTTGCTCCAAATGCTCATCAACACTTGGTATAGGTTGTGTTTTTTAATTAAAGCCATTCTTATAGGTGTGTAGTAGCATCTCATTGTGGTTTCAATTTTTATTTCCTTTGTGAGTAACAGTGTTGAGAATTTTTTCATGGGCTTATTAGCCATTCGTGTATCTTCTTTGGTAGTGTCTATTCAAATCTTTTGCTCATTTAAAAAATTATCTTCTAAAAATATCTTTGTCTTCTTATAATTGCATTTTAAGAGCTCTTTTTATGTTCTACTTTCAAGATATTCATCAGGTAGATAACTTGCAAATATTTTTTCCCAGACTGTTGTTTGTCTTTTCATTTTCCTAACAAGGATTTTTAAAGGGGAAATATTTTTAATTTTTATAAAGTCCAGTGTATCGATTTTCCCTTTTAAGGATTGTGATTTTGGTGTCATATCTAAGAACTCTGCCTAACCCAATGACACAAGATTTTCTCCTATGCATTCTTCTAAAGTTTTACATTTAAGTCAATGACCTATTTTGAGATAATTTTTATATAAGGTGTCAGGTATGAATTGAGTTCATTTTTTGCATATGGATCCAATTTGTTGAAAAGATTAACCTTTCTCCATTAAATTGCCTTTGTACCATTGTAAAAAATCAAGTGACCATATTTATAAGGGTTTATTTCTGGACTCTATTCTGTTCATTGATCTGTATGTCTATCCTTTCACTGAAACCACACTTCTTTTTTTTAATTTTTATTTTTATTGTGTTTTAAGTGAAAGTTTGCAGTTCAAGTTAGTTTCTCATACAAAAATTTATACACACATTGTTATGTGACCCTAGTTGCTCTCCCTATACTGTGACAGCACACTCCTCCTTTCCACCCCAGTTTCCCATGTCCATTCAGCCAGCTCCTGACCCTCTCTGCCTTCTCATCTTGCCTCCAGACAGGAGCTGCCCATTTAGTCTCATGTATCTACTTGAGCTAAGAGGCACTCTCTTCACAAGTATCATTTTATGTCTTATAATCCAGTCTAATCTTTGTCTGAAGAGTTGGCTTCAGGAATGGTTTCAGTTCTGGGCTAACAGAGAGTCCGAGGGCCATGTCTTCCGGGATTCCTCCAGTTTCAGTCAGACCATTAAGTCGGGTCTTTTTACTAGAATTTGATTTCTGCACCCTACTTTCCTCCTGTTCCGTCAGGGACTCTGTGTTGTCGAAACCACACTTCTTGATTGCTGTAGATTTATAATCCATCTTGAAATCAGATACTGTGAGTCCTTCAACTTCCTTCTTTTTCAAAATTGTTTTGGCTATCTAGTTCCTTTGCCTTTACATAAATATTCTAAAATCAGCTTGTTGATATCTACAAGAAATCCTCCTGGAATTTAGACTGGAATTGGATTGAATTTATAGATCAATTTGGCATCTCAACATTTGCGATTATTTTTGGATACAGCTATCTGATTCTACATTTCTGCAACGAATCCTTCACTTTTACTAAATAAAACATGATATTGTCTTATCTTGGCTAACCTAATACAGATACTTAAAATGAAGTTTCTCTGTATCAATGGGTTTTTTGCAGGTAATTTTTTGTTGTAATGGATTACTCTCTGCTATTAAGTTTTAGTAATATAAAGCTATGGTCTTTTTTTGTTTATTGTTTAGTTGTTATTAGTAAATTCAATGGCAATTTTTTCCTTTAATTTTGGAACTATTTAGATCTTTTCATTAACTGAAGCTTTAAAAGAATGATTCACTTATTTAATATATTTTTTTACATTATTGCTATTATTTATGAGTATATGGAGAAAATAAAATTGATTTTAGAGATTAATGGACAATATGACAATAGTGGGCAAGAACATACTGAGAAGAGACATACTTCAATGAAGGCATTCAAACATCCGCTTCTACTTACCCTAACACTGGAGTATGGTCACAGTATCACTATTTGCTTTTGAAAATTCTAATGTCAGAGGTATATTCAGAATCTGGACTAAATTTTTTTAATTTTATTAATATGCAAAAAGATAATCTGACATTCCAAATTCCTTAGCTCTGGAAACAATTTTTGTACCAGGTTTTAAAAATAATACTTTATTATATAAACAATTTCTTTAATAAAGAATTTTTATGGCCTTATTCAGAATTTACCATAATGCTGTTTTTAAAATTTTATGAGAAGCAAATAAAGGATACAAAATCTAAGAAGAACTAAATTGTTTTTTATTAAACAAGTAACATTTGTCAGGCATTGTGCTAGATGCTGAGAATTTAAAATACAAGACCCTTATCCATTTAGAATCTACTACAGAAATTTAAAAAAAAAAAACCTCAGGTAAATAAATTAAAAGATAATCATGTCTTAGATGCAATAGATAGCTGCATTTGAGTCAACTCTGACTCGTGGTGACCTTATTATGTACAACAGAACGAAACGTTGCCCAGTCCTTCATTATCCTCACAATCATTGGCATGTTTGAGTCCATCATTTCAGTTACTGTGACACTTTGTTATCCCACTGAGGGTTTCCCATGCCCTCGTTGGCCCTCTACTTCACCAAACATGTCTTTCTCCAGTGATTGATCCTCCCAATGACATGTCCAAAGCAAGTGAGTCATACAAAGTTCTGTTCTGATCCATAAGGTTTTTATTGGCTAATTTTCAGAAGTAGATTGCCAGGCCTTTCTTCCTAGTCTGTCTTAGCCAGGAAGCTCCACTGAAATCCGTCCACCATGGGTGACTCTGCTGGTATTTGAAATACCAGTGGCATAGCTTCCAGCATCACAGCAACACACAAGCCAGCACAGTACGTACGACAAACTGACAATAGTACTTACTACCACATATGAAAGCGATGCAGAGTACCAACAGACTTCTATTTGTGGCGAGGCTGCTTTAGGGATGTCATTGCTACTTACACACTGAAGAGAGTTTCAAATTTCATTAAATGGAAACTGTAGCCTTCAAGTCACATTGGATTCCAAACTACATTGAGAGATGAGAATTAACACATCTTCCTCCCTCCTTCCCTCTCAGTCCCACAGTGGGAGAACACTTTAGGAACCATGTCATTCTCATCTAGTCAGATATTGCCTCAGGAGCTCTAACAAATACCATTCAATGTTCTATTTAGAATCTGAGCAAAGGCTAAAAGGCTTTTGACAGGGACATAGACTTCAGCCTCATCAGGTCTGACACCATCTGAGGTCTTAGCCTGGGGCAGTTTAGAACCTCAAAACCAATCAATCCTAAAATGCTTCTCTGTCTAATCTCTGTCTTTCTCAATCATTCTCTCATCACAAACCACAATCCCCCTCCCTCACAAACATTTATACTGTCTTTTAAAGTATTGTGGTCATGGCTACTGCTTTGTACTTCCTCCCAATAATTCACTCTCCTAGCAGTGCTTGTCCAGCCAACCCCACCTTTTTTACTATGCCTTCTGGAGCATGCCCCCACCCCACCCCCAAACAAACAAACAATTTCCTCAAGTGCAATGAGTTTTATTCCTCTTTGAATTGGCAGCCAGAAAGCTTACAACCAATTTTGTCAATGAACTCAACTTCCACCTCCATTTTATATTCTTACTCTAATTTTTTCTTTACTTTATCTCTAATGCTTTTCTTTTAATCTTCCTATGACCTTTATCTTTGTAAAACCTCCTTAACTACCTTTTAGAACATCAGATTAATGTAAATAAATATTCTGTTGCTCACTGCTAGTTGCCTATCAATATCTATTACCTCTCCTTCCTTACTAACAGAACGCCAATTTTTCTTGGCACATCATTGTGTCTCAGATCCAACAATTTTGATTTTTCAGACTCCCTTAAAGCTAGAGGTGGTCAGTTGACATGGTTTTAGCCAATGAGTTGTAAACAGAAGTCTACTTCAGAGTTTCCAGGAAGCCTATTATTTTACTATTAAAAGGGAAAGACTCAATTTAGCATGTACTTTTGTCCTTCTTCCCTTCTCTTTTTCTTGCCTATATCCAGAACGTGATGCCAGGTGTTACAGAAGCCATCCTGGTACCATGAGGATGAATGGTGTCACAGAAAGCAAGATGGATCCTTCCCTATTGAGCTTATGAAGCCAGAATACCAACCCTGAATGCTTATTCTTAGAGTTTTTATTTCATAAGTTCAATAAATTTCCCATTTGATTATCTTCTCTAGGTATGTCATTTCTGTTATATATTAATAAATGCAATCCTAACTCTTACACACTCTTTATGTTAGTTTCTGTACTGAATGTGCCTTCCCACCTTGCCTTTACTAGTTCCCTTCTTATCATACTGTTTTGCCTGCAACCCCATTAAGAAGAGGTTTTTCATCCTCTCACATAACACATAACAAAGGCCTGGGAGGAGGTGTCATCATTCTCTTTCTTTCTCTTTGACAATTTTAGACCATTATTCTTCCAGTCTTGTGCAACAGCACTTCCTTCTTTAAGACCCATGCCATTGATTCCACCCTTTAACACTCCTTACTATCATCACCCTACCTCCCAGAATACTCTCCCTCAATCTTACTCTCCTCCCAAAATTCCATTATCATTTTAGACAAATTTAATATTGGTGTTCAGCATCCTAATCTTGAAGTTCCTTAACTTCTTTCAGTCATTTCAACAGCTTATTCCTAAAGCCACATTCTGGACCAGGTTATTTCCTTGAGCTCCTCTCTGTGTTGTTTTTTAATTGAGATATTGTTATAGATTAAGTTGTGTCCCTCAAAAATGGGTTGAAATCCTAACCCTGAAATTGCAAATATGACTCTGCTGGAAATAGGGGTTTCTTTTGTTATGTTACCAGAGTAGAGTGAATCTTAAACCACTTCTGAGTTATAAAAAGAACAGAATGGACAGAGACACGCACAGGGAGAAGACAAATGCCAAGGAACTCCTGTGGCTATCAGAAGGGTCTTCCCCTAGAGCCACACCCTGAATTCAGACTTCTAGCCTCCTGAGATGTGAGAAAATAAATTTCTGTTCTTTAAGGGCTCCCCCTTGTATTTTTTGTTACAGCATCATTAAGTAACTAAGACAGATACTCTTAGAAATTCAGTATATATCTAATTTTTTAAAAAGACAATCTCTGTTTTTTAATAGGCAACTCTAATCCATTTACAATATTCACAGTTATGGTTAAGTTTGGAAAAAATTTGCCATCTTCTTTTATGTTTACGATGTATCATTTTTTAAAAATACTTAATTTTTTTCAAATGTATGAGTTAATTAATTTAAAAATATATGATTGAATCACACAAACAGATAACTCTAAATCTACTTTGAAAAATCTAATCAATCAAGAAGTATCTATTTGGAAACTATGTACCTAGTATCATATTACAAGAAACATAAGATTGTTGTCCTCTGCAGAAAAGGCATTTGACAAAGTCCAACACCCATTCCTGATAAAAACTCTCAAGAAAATAGGTA
>NW_004444059.1:6509996-6555818 GCF_000243295.1 Trichechus manatus latirostris | reverse complement strand
GGGTTAATATGTTGTGGGGTTGTTAACCAATGTCATAAAACAACATGTGTACTACTGTTTCATGAGAAACTATTTGTTTTGTAAGCCTTCACCTGAAGTACAATAAAATATTAAAAAAAAAAAGATTGTTGTCCTCACAGAACAAATGGTAATCAACCATTAAAATGGTGAAAGTTCTACTGTGATGGTTAAGATTGTGTGTCAACTTGGCTGGGCCATGATTCTCAGTGTTGTGGCAGTTGTATAATGTTGTGATCACTACCCTGTTGAGATTTGATATGTGATCACCTCCATGATGGTATCTGCTTTGGGTAGCTAATCAGTTGAAAGGGAGTTTCCTTGGGCATGTGGCCTGCATTGTGCTGGATCCTGCAGCTGGCTCCTGTTCATCTGACCTCTGGTTCTTGGGACTTGAGCTAGCAGCTCACCAGCAGTTTTGCCTGCCAATCTTGGGATTCATTGATCTTTGCAGCCTGTGAGCAAGAGCTCTGCTCTCTGACCTGGCAGTCTTGGGTTTGCCAGCCCCTGCAGCTACATGAATCAGGAGAAGCCTCTATCCTGACCCAGAGACTTGGGACATTCCAGCCTCTACAACCTCACAAGCCATTTCCTTGATATAAATGTCTCTCAGTATATATTTTTGTGCTTTACTGGTTTTGCTTCTCTAGAGAAACCAGCCTAAGGCATCTACTATTTTGGGAAATATTGGGAAAACTATTTCTCTGGACATTGTTTATTCTTGCCCTTCCAAGAGACTTGTAGATCCAGATAAGATTACTTTGGAAAAGGAGTCCTTTTTAGTCTAGAAAATCTTCAAAGTCCAGCAAAATTCTAGGTTAATCAGAGACTAAAGAACATTTTTAAGGATAAGTAGGTGTGGAAATCCTTATTTTGATTTAGTATGTTTTAGTCAAAGGTATGGAATTAATAATCAAATATCAGTTCAGAATTTCTGGAATGCACCTGAATGCCAACCAACCACTAACATTCTATTTCCAACTATGATGACTCCTCGGTTGGAGGCAGAAGATTTAAAAAATTATTATTTGCTATAAAAATAAATTTTACTCCAGTGTCCATGATCTCTAAAGAAAAATCTTGCTTTTTACTATGAGAAACTACCGAGTCAAATGAATACTAATTAAAACAAGTAAAGCTGGGGGTGGGGAGAGCTCTAATTATGTAGCAAATACATGAAAGAATTAATCATCATAAGAGAAAGATCATTTTTCCAGCAGTCCTATTACCATAAATGATATTTTCATGAGCTTGTGCTACTTACTCCGAAGGATATTGAGAACCTATTACAGGTTTCAACCAACCAGTTTCCATCCCAGCTTGAAGGGCTGCTGCAAACTGCTGAAATTCCTCTGAGGGTGATGAAAAGCAAGGAACTCCAATTATCCTAGGCTCCTTTGCCATGGTATCCTGCGGGTTTATCTCAATCGGACCTCTACTGCCAACAATTACTTGCCCCCATATGACAGAAGTTTCAAATCATTACTAAAATTTACATCAGCTAGCATTTCAATAATCACATCAATTCCTTTATCACCCAACAGATTTCTTAATTTCATCAATATAATTAACGTCTCTGTGATTAAACACTTCATGGGCTCCATTATGCAAAACAATGTTTTGACCTTTTTTGGTACCAGCTGTACCCAAAACCATTAAGCCATAAGCTCTAGCAATTTGGCAAGTTGCTAGTCACCTCCTCCACTAGCCCCATGAACCAGAACAGTTTCTCCAGCTTTCACATGAGCACTGTGGAAGACAGCTCGATAAGGAGTAAAGTAAGGGACACGGATAGCAGCTCCTTCTTTAAAATTCAGTCTTTCTGGTAGTGAGTAAAGTGTGTGATCTGCTGCAAGGGCATACTCTGCATAGCTCCCAGAGACCATGCTGGTAGTGAAAACTCTGTCACTTTTCTTGAAAGCAGATACATTATCTCCAACAGCTTCTACCACCCCAGACACATCTGAGCCAGGAGTATAGGGCAAGATTGGTAGTCACCTATAAGTACCAGAGCGAATATATGTCTCCACTGGATTTACACTACATGTGTGGACTTTGATTAGAACCTGACAGTCTTTTGGAATTGGTTGTGCAACATCCAGCTGGAGTTTCAACACTTTTGGTCCACCAAATTCAAAAACTCTAATAGCTCTCATCAACTTCTGTCCTGTGCCATGGTGATTGGCTTAGTCATCTAGTGCTGCTACAACAGAAATACCACAGGTGGATGGCTTTAACAAAGAGAAATTTATTTCTTCACAGTAAAGTAGGCTAAAAGTCCAAATTCAGGGTGTCAGCTCCAGGGGAAGGCTTTCTCTCTCATCAATGTTCCCCAGGACTAGCAGCTTCTCTGCACAGGGACCCTCGGTCCAAAGGACACGCTCAGCTCCGGGCACTCCTTTCTCGATGGTATGAGGTCCCCCGTCTCTCTGTTCACTTCTCTCTTTTATATCTCAAGAGATTGCCTCAGGACACAATCCAGTCTTGTAGATTGAGTCCTGCCTTACTAACACAACTGCCACCCATCCTCCTTCATTAACATCATAGAAGCAGGATTTACAACATATAGGAAAATCACACAATACCAGGAATCATGGCCCAGCCAAATTGATACACACATTTTTGGGGGGATATAATTCAATCCATGACAGCGATCTAGATACAGACTCTGGAATGGGGAACCAAAATCTTTGAAGATTCCTATAATTACTTAATTTTTTAGTGTAGTTTTAGGTTTACAGAAAAATTGCACAAAAAGTACAGAGAGTTTCCATATACCCCTTCTCTCCTCTACACAGTTTCTCCTATCATTAACATCTTGCATTTAGTGTGGTACATTTGATATAATTGATGAATTAATATTAACAACTTCATTATTAATTAAAGCTCATACTTTATATTAAGGTTCACTCGTTGTGTTGTACAGTTCTATGAGTTTTGACAAATGCGTAATGTCATGTATCCAGTATTACAGTGTCATACAGAACAGTTTCATTGCCCTAAAAATCCCTTGTGCTCCACCTATTTGTCCCCTAATTTGCCCACCCCTCCTCTAAATCCCTGGCAAGCACTGTTTTTTTTTAACTGTCTGTATAATTTTGCTTTTCCAGAATGCCATATAGTGGGAAATGGAATCAGAAGTATGCAGACTTTTCAGACAGGGCTTTTTTTACTTAGTGATATGCATTTAAGTTCCCACATTTCTTTTCATAGCTTGATAGCTAATTTCTGTTTATCACTGGACAATACTCCATTGTATGGATGTACCACAGTTTGCCCATTCACCTATTGAAGAATATCTTGGTTGCTTCCAATTTATGGCAATTATGAATAGAGCTGCTAAAAACATTCATGTACAGGTTTTTGTGTGGACATAAGTTTTCAATTCATTTGAGTAAATATCTAGGAACGTGATTACTGGATTGTACAATAAGACTATGTTTAACTGTGTAAGAAATTGCCAGATTGTCTTGCCAAAGTGGCTGTACCGCTTTGCATTTCTACTGGCAATGAATGAAAGTTCCTGTTGCTCCACATCCCCATCAGCATTTGATGTTGTCAGTGTTTTAGATTTTAGCCATTCTAATAGGCATATAGTGGTATCTCATTGTTGTTTTAGATTTTAGCCATTGTAATGAGTGCATGTGGTATCTCATTGTTGTTTTAATTTGAAATTCCCTAACGATCAAAGACTACAGCCTTCAGTATGGATTACACTTCAACATAAAGAAAATAAAAATCCTCAATAAGCGACATCATGGTAAACAGTGAAAATGTTGAAGTTTTCAAGGATTTCAGTTTAGTTGGATCCACAATCAATGCCTATGGAAGCAACAGTCAAGAAATTAAGCTACTACTGGTCTGACAGAGACTGGAGAAACCCTGAGAGCATGGCCCCCAGACACCCTTTTAGCTCAATAATGAAGTCACTCCTGAGGTTCACACTTCAGCCAAAGATTAGACAGGCCCATAATAAAAAAACAGGACTAAATGGGCACACCAGCTCCAGAGCAAGGATGAGAAGGCAGGAGGGGATAGGAAAGCTGGTGATGGGGAATCCAAGGTTGAGAAGAGGAGAGGGTTGACATGTCGTGGGGTTGGCAATCAATGTCGCAAAATAATATGCATATTAATTGTTTAATGGGAAACTAGTTTGCTCTGTAAATCATCTAAAGTACAATTAAAAAAAGAAAGAAAGAAATCAAACTACATATTGCATTGTGAAAATATGCTGCAAAAGACCTCTTTAAAAAATGTTAAAAAGCAATGATGTCACTTTGAGGACTAAGGTGTGCCTGACACAATCCATGGTATTTTTACTCGCCTCATATGTGTACAAAAGCTGGACAATGAATAAGGAAGACTGAAGAAGAATTGATGAATTTGAATTATGGTGTTGGTGAAGAATATTGAATATACCATGGCCTGCCAGAAGAACAAACAAATCTGTCTTAGAAGAAGTACAACCAGAATGCTCCTTAGAAGTAAAGATGGCTTCTTACTTCCACTGGGCTCCTTCTTCTTTCCTCATACAGTCCTTCTGAACCTTGAGAACCTCTAAAGCAACCCCCATATTTTTCATAGTCTTCCTCTTTCTTTGTTTTGGGCTTTGATTTCTCCTTCAAACTGAGCCCATCTACTACCTTCTATCGTTCATGGATGCCTCATAATTTCTGGTCCGCCAAGAGCATCTTTACTTGTTTTACAGAACTGTTATGAATTTGGAGTCCCTGGTTGGTGTAAATGGTTAAAGCGCTTGGCTGCTAACCCAAAGGTTTGTGATTCAAGTCTACTCAGAAGTGCCTCGGAAGAAAGGCCTGGTGATCTCCTTCCAACAAATCAGCTATTGAAAACCCTACAGAGTACAGTTCTACTCTGACACACATGGGGTTGCACTGAGTGAGAATTGACTTGACAGAAGCTGGGTTTTGGTGGTGGTTACAAATTTATTTATAGCATAACTGGTTGTTAAATTGAAAGTTCTAAACAGGACTGTAAGACTGTATATATATCAGATTCCAAAGTGAAGTGACAGACCAGTATATAGGTTTTCAAAGCAGGAGGCTGAGAATCTGTTAGAAAACTTACCCACAACAAAGATATAAATGGGTTAAGAAGGTGGAGGAGGGAGAAATTTGGGGAGGGATTTCTTTGTAGAGAGTTACTGCCGTAATGTTAATTCCACTTCTCTCCTGCAACCCTTCTTTACCTCCTTCACCTCAAGCCTAGATAGAGTAGACTTCAAGGGTCCACTTAGAGAGTTTGATATGTGTTCCCTGGAGTTTGGGAAGCATATTGGTCTGGTATGGGACATAGTCCTGAGGAATCAAAAGATGAAAGTCTATGGTCATTGGCCTGAGGAGTCAGGGTGGAGATAGGGAAGAGAGCTGCTTCTACATTGAAGAGTAGGCCAAAGGTGCATGACTATCCGGGATGAAATGTGGAACCCTTGGGAGGAATATCAACCAGAGGTTATTTTAAAAGTGCTGCTGTGGCTAGGGCTTCTGCCTAAGGACAAGGGGACACGACCCCTCTCTCCCAAAAAAGGATCTGTGTGGGAAGACTGCCAGAAAAAGATAATCTAAAATGAAGCAGCAGTGACCACTGAGGAAAATGAATTCATCACAATACATGCTACTGGAGAAATGCAACCCAAGAATCTAAAAACACCCATGTGAGAGACTCAGCTTTCAAGACCGCAAGGCCTAGAGAGCATGACATCATCTTATAACAGTACTACTCAAGTGAGAATTTTCTGTGTTCCCCTTTCCTGTCTTCTCTTCTTGTCCTCCAACCCTCGAGGGGCCAGAAGCTATGATTATCAAGCTGGGGGAGGAGAAAGAATGAGAGAATAGAAACTAATCACACTTCCTCTTCCAGGTGTCAGGAGGCCTGCCAGAAGCTGGCCCTAATAGTAGGAAAGAAGAGGATTTAATTCTAAATCAATTTTAGTGTTATGATTCTGACTATGAACAGTCCACACTAATTTCTGTATTGAGACTGTTTTGTGACTTAAAGCAAACACACCAAAAACCAAACCCATTGCTGTTGAGCCAATTTTGACTCATGGTGACCACATGTGTTACCATAAGGTTTTCTTGGCTGTAATATTTATAGAAGCCAACTGCCAGGCCTTTCTTCTACGGTGCCTCTGGGTGGGTTCGTACCGGCAACCTTTAGGTTAGTAGACAGGCACCAGCTATTTGCACCACCCAGGGACCTTAGAGAGAGCATAAGACTGCTTCTTAAGAGAGACCAAAAGAGTCAAGGGGGCCTGATCTCAAGGCAGCAGAATTACTTCCTTCATTTAATAAGTTTTAAAAGACTCTAACACATGATGTTAGTTCATCAATTACAAAAGTTGGGTTGAAATTGTTAAATGATACATCTACAAGCTTTATATCTGTTCTATTATTTCTAGGGATTTAAAATGCAGGGAAAGGCTGGATTGTTGGCATAATCCGTTTTTTTTCACCTCTGAAATCATATATTCTTTTACTCTGGTTTCTGAAAATAATTTTCTGTTTTTCCAGCATTTTCATGGTTTCTCTGTTTTTACTTCTAGCCACCAGGCCATTAAAACCTCTGTTTTTTGGGACTAATGAGGCACAGCAGTCCAGTGACAAGAACTAGAATGCAGGAGGGGACAGGAAAGCTGATGATAGGGAACCCAAGACTGAGAAGGGACAGAGTTGACATGTCGTGGGGTTGTTAACCATTGTCATAGGGCAATAGGTGTACTAACTGTTTAATGAGAAACTATTTGTTCTGCAAGCTTCATGTAAGGTACCAAATAAAGAAAAAAATTATCTATGTGAGATCAAATTGACAACAGCAACTCCAAAGGTTTGATGGGAAGCCTAGGGGGCAGTGAGTTGAAGATAATGGTGATGGAATAATTTGGAAAAGGATAGTGAGAATAGTAGCATGACTGGAAGAATGTAATCAATGTCACTGAATTGTACATGTAGAAACTTCTGAAATGGTGTAACTTTGGCTATGTATATTTCCACCAAAAAAAAGGTCCTCCAAGGTCGAGAAGGGAGAGTATTGACATGTCATGGGGTTGTTAACCAATGTCATAAAACAATATGTGTACTGACTGTTTAATGAGAAACTATTTGTTCTATACACCTTCATCTAAAGTACAATAAAAAATTTTTTTTAAAAAGCCTCTGTTTTTTCCCTAGTTTGGATTTAACTTCCTTCTCTTTTCAGCTAAGACACTCTAGTGCATTATTTCAAGTCACTATCGCATATCATTGCTGATGTCAGATAGATCTTGGCTGAAAGCAGAGAATACCAGAAGGATGTTTACCTGTGTTTTATTGACTATGCAAAGACATTCGACTGTGTGGGTCATAACGAATTATGGACAACATTGCAAAGAATGGGAATTCCAGAACACTTAATTGTACTCATGTGGAACCTGTACATAGACCAAGAGGCAGTCATTTGAACAGAACAAGAGGGTACTGCATGGTTTAAAATCAGGGAAGGGGTGTGTCAGGGTTGTATCCTTTCACCATACTTACATTCAATCTGTATGCTGAACGAATAATCATAGAAGCTGACTATATGAAAAAGAATGTGGCATCAGGACTGAAGGAAGACTCATTAACAACCTGCAATATGCAGATGACACAATCTTGCTTGCTGAAAGTGAAGAGAACTTGAAGAACTTACTGATGAAGATCAAATACTACAGCCTTCAGTATGGATTACACTTCAACATAAAGAAAACAAAAATCCTCACAACTGGACCAATATGCAACATCACGAGAAACGGTGAAAATGTTGACGTTGTCAAGGATTTCATTTTACTTGAATCCATAGTCAACACCCACGGAAATAGCAGTCAGGAAATCAAATGACGCGGAGGAAGGAGCCAACATGGCGCTATAGACAGAAGCACTACACCGTCCCTCCACAGCAAAGACCCAAAAAACTAAGTAAAACAGAGACAACCATCAATCCAGGAACCTAAAGTGTCAAATGAAGGGATAAAGAACTCAACCAAGCACTGCGTGGAATAAGAAACTGACAGAGAACAGAGCAAGGAGAGAGATGGAGGGGAGGTCCCCTATCAGCTAACATGGCACGAATTCACCATCTTGGACCCCTAGCCATCAAGAAAGGCAGACAGGGAGTATGGGAAAGCAGCTTCACAGAGCTCCCAGCAGGAGGCAGAGCACCGGAAATCAGCAATACATGCTTTCCCACTCCCCACCCTTCTTCCCCCTGCTCCGCCTCCACTGCTTTCCAGCCAGCAGAGGTTGCTCTGCTAGGGAGGCACTGGCTCCTTGCCGCTTGGATTGGCCCCGCCCCCACAGGGCAGCTCCTTCAATGCCATTTTTCTGTTGTTGTTGCTTTATTTAGCTTCTTTTTGTTTCTTTTCTCTCTCTCATTGAGAACCCAGATGTAAATCCATACTAGGGTCACCTGATATTCGACAAGGGCCCAAAGTCCATCAAATGGGGAAAAGAAAGCCTTTTTAACGAACAGTGCTGGCAAAAAAATGAAACAGGACCCATACCTCACACCATACACAAAAACTAATTCAAAATGGACAAAGACCTATCTATAAAGCCAAAAACTATAAAAATTCATAGAAGAAAAAATAGCATCAACGCTAGAGGCCCTAATACATGGCATTAACAGGATACAGACCATAACCAACAACACACAAACTCCAGAAGATAAACCAGATAACTGAGATCTTGTAAAAATTAAACACTTATGTTCATCAAGACTTCACCAAAAGAATAAAAAGAAAACCTACAAACTGGAAAAAAAATTTTGGACATTACAAATCAGACAAAGGTCTAATCTCTAAAATCTACAGGAAAATCCAGCACCTCTACAACAAAAAGACAAACAATCCAATTTGAAAATGGGTAAAGAATATGAATAGGCACTTCACCAAAGAAGACATTCAAGCGGCTAACAGACACATGAGGAAATGTTCTCGATCACTAGCCATTAGAGAAATGAAAATCAAAACCACAATGAGATACCATCTCACCCTGGCATTACTGGCACAAATCAAAAAAACAGAAAATAACAAATGTTGGAGAGGCTGCGGGGAACTTGGAACTCTTATGCACTGCTAGCGGGAATGCAAAATGGTACAACCATTTTGCACAGCGATACAGTGCTTCCTTAGAAAGCTAGAAATAGAAATACCATACGATCCAGCAATTCCACTCCTAGGAATATATCCTAGAGAAATAAGAGCCATCACCTGAATAAACATATGCACACCCATGTTCATTACAGCATTGTTCACAACAGCAAAAAAGATGGAAACAACCTAGATGTCCATCAGCAGATGAATGGATAACAAACTATGGTACATACACACAATGGAATACTATGCAATGATAAAGAACAATAATGATGAATCTGCAAAGCATCTCACAACATGGATGAATCTGGAGGGCATTATGCTGAGTAAAATAAGTCAATCACAAAAGGACAAATACTGTATGAGACCACTTCTATGAAAACTCATGAAAATGTTTACACACAAAGAAAACAATCTTTGATGGTTACGAGGGAGGGGAGGGATGGGGATGGAAAATCACTAAATAGACAATAAATAAGTGGTAACTTTGGTGAAGGGTAAAACAGTACACAATACTGGGAAAGCCAGCACAACTTGTCCAAGGCAAGGTCATGGAAGTTTCACGGACACATTCAAACTCCCTGAGGGACTGAATAACTGGGCTGAGGGTTGTGGGGACCATGGTCTCAGGGAACATCTAGCTCAACTGGCATAACATAGTTTATAAAGAAAGTGTGCTACATTCTACTTTGGTGAGTAGTATCTGGGGTCTTAAAAGCTTGTGAGCAGCCATCTAAGATACTCCACTGGTCCCACCCCGTCCGGAGCAAGGGAGAATGAAGAAAACCAAAGACACAAAGGAAAGATTAGTCCAAAGGACTAACGGACCACAACTACCACAGCCTCCACCAGACTGTGTCCAGCACAACTAGATGGTTCCTGGCTACCACCACCAATTGCTCTGACAGGGATCGCAACAGAGGATCCCGGACAGAGCTGGAGAAAAATGTAGAACAAAATTCTCGCTCACAAAAAAAGACCAGACTTACTGGCCTGACAGAGACTGGAGAAACCTTGAGAGTATGGCCCCTGGACACCCTTTTAGCTCAGTAATGAAGTCACTTCTGAGGTGCATACTTCAGCCAAAGATTAGACAGGCCCATAAAATAAAACAAGACTAAATGGGCACACCAGCCCAGAGGCAAGGATGAGAAAGCAGGAGGGGGTAGGAAACTGGTAGGGGACCCAAGATGGAGAAGGGAGAATGCTGATATGTCATGGGGTTGGCAACCAATGTCACAAAACAATACGTGTACTAACTGTTTAATGAGAAGCTAGTTTGTCCTGTAAACCTTCATCTAAAGTACTATAAAAAATTTAAAATAAAGTAATTCACATAAAAAAAAAGAAATGAAGTGACACATCTTCTAAAAATTAAACTTTTACGCTCATCAAAAAACTTCACCAAAAGGGTAAAAAGAGAACCTACAGACTGGAAAAAAAATTTTGGCTATGACAAATCCAACAAAGTTCTAATCTCTAAAATCTACAGGAAAATCCAACACCTCTACAACAAAAAAGACAAATAATCCAATTAAAAAATGGGCAAAGGATATGAACAGGCACTTAACCAAAGAAGACTTTCAGGCAGCTAACAGACATGTGAGGAAATGCTTGAGATCACTAGCTGTTAGAGAAATACAAATCAAAACCACAATGAGATAACATCTCACCTCAACATTACTGGCACAAATCAAAAAAACAGAAAATAAATGTTGGAGACGCTGTGGGGAACTTGGAACTCTTATGCACTGCTGGTGGGAATGCAAAATTGTACAACGATTTTGGAAAATGATATGGCATTTCCTTAAAAAGCTAGAAATAGAAATACCATAAGATTCAGCAATCCCACTCATAGGAATATATCCTAGAGAAATAAGAGCCATCACACAAATAGACATATCACACCCATGTTCACTGCAGCATTATTCACAATAGCAAAAAGATGGAAACAACCTAAGTGCCCATCATCAGATGAATGGATAATCAAACTGTAGTACATACACACAATGGAATACTACACAACAATAAAGAATAATGATGAGTCTGTGAAACCTCTCACAACATGGATGAATCTGGAGGGCATTATGCCAAGTGTAATAAGTCAATCACAAAAGGACAAATACTGTATGAGACCACTATTATAAAAACACACAGAAAGAAATAATCTTTGATGGTTACTAAGGAGGGGAGGGGCCGGAGGGAAACTTTGGCGAAGGGTAAGACAGTGGTAACTTTGGTAAAGGGTAAGACAGTATACAATTCTAGGGGAAGTTGGCATAACTTGACCAAGGCAAAGTCATGGAAGCTTCACAGAGACATCCAAACTCCCTGAGGGACCGAATTACTGGACTGAGGGCTGGGACCATAGTCTCGGGGGACATCTAGCTCAACTGGCATAACAGTTTATAAAGAAAATGTTCTACATTCTACTTTGGTGAGTAGTATCTGCGGTCTTAAAAGCTTGTGAGCAGCCATCTAAGATACTCCACTGGTCCCACCCCGTCTGGAGCAAGGGAGAATGAAGAAAACCAAAGATGCAAGGGAAGGATTAATCCAAAGGACTAATGAGCCACAACTACCACAGCCTTCACCAGACTGAGTCCAGCACAACTAGATGCTGCCCGGCTACCGTCACTGACTTCTCTGACAGTGATCACAGTAGAGGATCCCGGACAGAGCTGGAGAAAAATGTAGAGCAAAATTCTAACTCAAAAAAGACCAGACTTACCGGTCTGACAGAGACTGGAGAAACCCCGAGAGTATGGCCCCCGGACACCCTTTTAGCTCAGTAATGAAGTCACTTCTGAGATTCACCTTTTAGCCAAAGATTAGACAGGTCCACAGGATAAAACGAGACTAAATGTGCACACCAGCCCAGGGGCAAGGATGAGAAGGCAGGAGGGAAGAGGAAAGCTGGTAATGGGGAACCCAAGTTCAAGAAGGGGAGAGTGTTGAAATATTATGGTGTTGGCAACCAATGTCACAAAATAATATGTACATTAATTGTTTAATGAGAAACTAATTTTCTCTGCAAACCATTTAAAGTACAATAAAAAAAAAAAAGAAATTCTAATGATGCATTGCATTGGGCAAATCTGCTGCAAAAGATCTCTTTATAGTGTTAAAAAACAAAGATGTCACTTTGAGGACTAAGGTGCTGCTGACCCAAGCTGTGGTAATCTCAATTGCCTCGTATGCATGCAAAAGCTGGACAATAAGTAAGGAAGACTGAAGAAAAATTGGTGAAGAACATTGAATATACCAAGGACTGCCAGAAGAACGGATAAATCTGTCTTGGAAGGCAGCCAGCCAGAATGCTACTTGGAAACGAAAACGGAGAGACTTTGTCTCATGTACTTTGGACATGTTATCATGAGGGAGTAGTCCCTGGAGAAGGACATCATGCTTGGTAAGGTAGAGGGTCAGCGAAAAAAAGGAAGACCTTCAACGAGATAGATTGACACAGTGGCTGCAACAATGGGCTCAAATATAGCAGAATGTGCGGATGGTGCAATATTGCATTCCTTGTATGATCCTGCTATCTGCCTTTTCTAGTTCTACAATACACATAGGCTGCTGGCAATACCGAAGACAAATCATTCAAGCCCAAACAAACCAAAGCAGTTGGCGGTGGAGTCGATCCCGACTCATGGCGTCCCCGTATGTGCAGAGTAGAACTACTCCATAGAGTTTTCAAGACAGTGACAGTTTCTCAGAAGCAAATCACCAGGCCTGTCTTCTGGGCGCCTCTGGAGGGGTTCAAATCACCAACCTTTCAGTTAGTTGTCGTGTTAGTTGCTGTCAAGTTGCCTAACCAATCGCACCACTCAGGGACTCACTTTCAATCCCTCACCTAGCAAATTCCTAGTCTCCAAATTCACCTGGGCTCCTAGCACTTCTTAGCAAAACATTTGTATATTTTCTGTGGTCAATTCTCTCTTCCACTCACGTTAGCAGCTATTGTAATTTTTTGCCACCCATTTCGAGCTCTGTGCCCTGACTGAATTTGTATTTCATATAAAATACTGAAGCACTTTTTGTGAACAAATTCCCCCATTCTCAACTCCATCTACAAATTTACTTATGTCTCTGTTTCCTCCCCTATTCCTTCGAGTTTCAAGTGGAGATTATCTTCCTTCTGCCTGGAACTATTCTGTTCACCTGTGTTCTGGGTCTGTACATATGTGTTACCTAGGGGGATCTGGTTAAAACACAGATTCTAATTCAGTAGGTCTGGGATGAAGCCTGAGAGTCTGCATTTCTAATAACCTCCAGGTGATGCTAATGCTCCTAGTTCACAAACCACATTTTCAGTAGCAAGACTATATAGTTTGATATCTTCTCATCTCCTTTTGCTCTATCAATTATTCTTTCTCCTTGCTGTATTTTCAAATTATCTATTTTTTTAGCATAGAAAATGCTCAATTATTTCTTAGCTTAGAAAAGTCTCTTTCCAAAATATTTTCTTAAAGTATCACCTTGTCTCATCCATTACCTTTTGTATTAGTTATCTATTGCTACAAAACAAATTACACCAAAGCTTAGCAGCTGAAAATAAGTTTCTGTCCATTAAGAATCTGGGCATGGCCCCAGTGCAAGGACTAGAAGGCCGGAGGGTACAGGAAAGCTGGTAACAGGGAACCCACGGTTGAGAAGGGAGAGTGTTGACATGTCGTGGGGTTGTTAACCAATCTCATAAAACAATATGTGTACTAACTGTTTAATGAGAAGCTAGTTTGTTCTGTAAACCTTCATCTAAAGTATAATAAAAAAAGAGAGAGAGGGAAAAAAAAGAATTTGGGCATGGCTAGTTCCTCTGGCTCAGGATCTCTCACAAGGTTGCACTCGAGATGTCAGCTGAGGTCACAGTCACCTCAGAGTTTGACAGGGAGAGAGTATCCATTTTCAAACTCATTCAACTGGTTTGTTGGCAGGATTCAGTTCTTTGCGGGTTGTTGGACTGAAGGCCTCCATTTTAATATTGGCTGTTGGCTAGAAGCCTCTCTCAGTTCTTTGCCATGTGAGCCTCTCTATAGGGCAGCTCACAACACGGCAGCAGGCTTCCATTAGAGTGAGCAGAGAGTGTAAGAAAAGCTGAGCAAGACAGAAGCCAGTCTTTCTGTAATCTAATCTTGGAAGTGACATTTACATTATTCTTGCTGTTTTCTGTTCATTAGAAGCAAGTTACTAAATCCAGCCCACAGTCAAGGGGAGGGAATTACACAAAGCATGTATATCACATGGCAAGGATCATTGGGAACCATCTTAGAAGCTTCCTACCGTATCTTCATACCTTCCTACCATACATTCATTAATGTACAAATATTATAACTTCTCATTTCATTTATGGCAGCCTCTTGAAAAAATCTACACTTGATCTATCCATTCCATCAGCTTTTGTTCACTTCTCAGACCTTGAGATTTTGGTCCTTCCTTTCAGTGCTTATTAACGATGTCCTAATCATCAAATCCAAAAATCACTTCGTAGTATTCACCTTTTACCTGGCTTTTATAACATCATTCTCTCCTGATTTTATTCCTACTCTTGGACCAATCCTTCTTAATTCCGTTTCCTGGCTCTCCTTCATCTATGCTGATTTTAAATATAGATGTTTCTTAAGTTCCTGTACTTCATCTTCTTCTCACTCTGACACAAGGTGAATATTCCATTATTCACTCACAGCTTCTATTATCACATACACGTGACAATACTAAAGAATTTTCTTTGGAACTCCAGACTGTATTTCTGACTTCTGGCTCTCCCATAGAAATCTCAAAAGTGAACTCATCTTTACCCCCAAATATATTTTTCCTCTTGTTTTTCATATCCGGGTTAACCACATCATCTACCGAACTGTCCGCATTGGAAATCCAGAATTCCTCTTAGACTCTTGCCTCCCTTTTACCTTCCTCATCCAATGAGACCTTAAGTCTTGTCACTTTCATATCTTTAACATCTTTTGTATTCTAGGCATTCTTCTGCATGACCTACCACCTTTGACTCTGTAATTGCTCCTCTATACTATAAACCTGTCTAAGATTAAGAATGTTTGCTCTGTTAAAATAAAAGCAAAGAGATTTATCGAGGGTAATACAATTCATGAATTGGGGAAACACAGGGCAGAGAGGACTCTACTAAGAGTCCCTAAGCATAAAGGGAGAGATGTGCTTTTATAGTAAAGATGGGGAAAGGTAGTGAGTAATGGTCACAAGGTGGGTAAGTCATCAGCAACTACCTTCTTCCTGGAATATCTTGAGTAGATTAATTCTCCTACAATCACATTTCTAACCCCTACCCTTATTTACTAAGAGCTGCTAAACCATCTCTGACATCCACCCTTATTTACTTAAGAGTGGCTTGGGGCAAGAGCCAGGCCTGTTTAACAAGATGATTAATAGGGGACCAGGGTCTTCCTGCTCAATCAGCCAGAGGCCCAAGACCATATACATATGCATGTGAAGAAGTCAAGGTTGCATTCTCAGGAATGCAGGAGCAGGAGCTTGTAACAAAATGAAGTTTTGATTCAGACCTCATGTCAGCCATTTTATTAGGCCAAGAGCCTTAGTTTTAGAGGTTTGCTAGCACAAACTCCATGAGAACAGGGGATGTGCCTTGGTGACATCTATTAACTTTAGCACCAGTACAGGTAGTAGGGTATCTGCTAAATATTTCTGGTCTGGCTGAAACTAAAATTTAAATAGAATTGTGTTATTCTTGCACTTAAAGGTTTTTAGTGACTTCCAGTTACTTATCTAAACTCCCTAGTATCATGTAAAAGTCCATTACTCAAAAATGTAGATTTGTTTGTCCATATAATGTATGAACCTGGATGGCAAAATTTTTTGCATTCTTCAATCTGCTTTTACATATTTTCTGTTTCTCCCTTCATTTTTCAGCTACACATAAGAAGCTACTACTTCTTATGCTATCATCATGCTTGCCACCATTAGCATTGTCTTTCTTTCTAACCCATCTTGTTACTTCTCTGCTGACATAGGCAGGGAAAACAGAAATTGACTGAAAATCTGAAGGTCTGTCTTCTGGGTAAAGTTTATGAGCATTAATGTACAAATACTATAACTTCTCATTTGGTTTATTGCAGCTTTCTCCCCTTCTTTACTATTTCTTAGTTGTATGACAGAGGGCTGAGGTTGCCAGAGAAATATCTTTTACACAAGTGATGTGTAATTACAACTAGCAATTAAAAAATAAAACAAATATATGGCAGCAGCTCCACATATGATATTTTCCATATAGGAGAACTGGCCTATTTGCAAATGAATAAACCAGTACTTAACTCTGAACAAATTATAAAATACTTCTCTCATTCACTCCATTTTCTTGCACTTCATCCCCAGCTCTTTCTTTTCCCCATCTACCTTTTTATCATTGCAATCTCAAGCATAGAATGCTGATGTAGGTCAGTGGATATAACCATAAAAGAGAAGTCTAGAAGAATCGTAACGGTTTTCATTTCCTATTTAACAATTTTTAGTGGAGACATCATGTGAAATCAGCCTATCCACTGTCACACGGACAGATTGTCCCTCCTACTCCCATATAGGTTAACTGAGGTGGGAATATTATTTAAGTAAATATGCCACTGACGCTTTTTAAAAAGGGCCAGTCCCAAGCTTTTTTTTTTTTTAATTGTGCTCTAAGTGAAAGTTTACAGTTCAAGTTAGTCTCTCATACAAAAATTTATACACACATTGTTACATGACCCTAGTTGCTCTCCCCATAATGTGACAGCACACTCCTCCTTTCCACTCCAGATTTCCCGCGTCCATTCAACCAGCTCCTGTCCCTTTCTGCCTTCTCATCTTGCCTCTGGACAGGAACTGCCCATTTAGTCTCATGTATCTACTTGAGCTAAGAAGCCCACTCTCCACAAGTATCATTTTATGTCTTACAGTCCAGTCTAATCTTTGTCTGAAAAATTGGCTTCAGGAATGGTTTTAGTTTTGGGCTAACAGAGAGTCCAGGGGCCATGTCTTCCAGGGTCCTGCCAGTCTCATTCAGACCATTAAGTCTGGTCTTTTTACTAGAATTTTAATTCTGCACCCCATTTTTGTCCTGCTCCATCAGGGACTCTGTTGTATTCTTTGTCAGGGCTGTAATTGGTGGTAGCCAGGCACCATTTAGTTCTTCTGGTCTCAGGCTGATGAAGTCTCTGGTTTATGTGGCACTTTCTGTCTCTTCGGCTAATATTTTCCTTGTGTCTTTGGTGTTCTTCGTTCTCCTTTGCTCCAGGTGGGTTGGAACCAACTGATGCATCTTAGATGGCCGCTTGCTAGCTTTTAATATCCCAGATGCCACTCACCAAAGTGGGATACAGAACATTTTCTTAATAAACTTTGTTATGCCAGTTGACCTAGATGTCCCCTGAAAGCATGGTTCCCAGACCCCTGCCCCTGCTATTCTGTCCCTCGAAGTGTTTGGTTGTATTCAGGAAACTTCTTAGCTTCTGGTTTAGTCCAGTTGTGCTGACTTCCCCTGTATGGTGCATTGTCCTTCCCTTCACCTAAGATAATTCTTGTCTACTGTCTAGTTAGTGAATACCCTTCTCCCCACCTCCCCACCCTTGTAACCCTCAAAGATGTTTTATTTCTTTAAACCTTGAGTTCTTATAATAGTGGTCTTATACAATATTTGTCCTTTTGCAACTAATTTCACTCAGCATAATGCCTTCCAGATTCATCCATGTTATGTTTCGCAGATTCATCACTGTTCTTTATCATTACGTAGTATTCCACTGTGTGAATATACCATAATATGTTTATCTATTCGTCTGTGGATAGACACCTAGCTTCTTTCCATCTTTTTTCTATTGTGAACAGTGCTGCAATGCACATGGGTGTGCATCTATCTATTCTTGTAATGGCTCTTATTTCTCTAGGATATATTCCAAGGAGTAGGATTGCTGGATCAAATGGTACTTCTATTTCTAGCTTTTTAAGGAACACCACATTGATTTCCAAAGTGGTTGTACCATTTTACATTCCATCCAGCAGTTTATGAGTGTTTCAGTCACTCCACAACCTCTCCAGAATTTATTATTGTGTGTTTTGTGGATGAATGCCAGCCTTATTGGGGTGAAATAGTATCTCATTGTAGTTTTGATTTGCATTTCTCTAATGGCTAAGGATCGTGAGAATTTCCTCATGTATTTGTTAGCTGCCTGAATGTCTTCTTTGGTGAAGTGTCTGTTCATATCCTTTGCTCATTTTTTAATTGAGTTATTTGTTTTTTTGTTGTTGAAGTTTTGCAGTATCTTGTAGATTTTAGAGATCAGACCCTGATCGGATTTGTCATAGCCAAAACTTTTTCCCCCAGTCTGTAGGTACTCTTTTTACTCTTTGGTTGAAGTCTTTTGATGAGCGTAAGTGGTTTTTAGGAGCTCCCAGTTACCTAGTTTCTCTTCTGGTGTTTGTGCATTGTTACTTATGGTTTGTATTCTGCTTATGCCATGTATTAGGGCTCCTAGCGTTGTCCCTATTTTTTCCTCCGTGATCTTTTTCATTTTCAATTTTATATTTAGGTCTTTGGTCCATTTTGAGTTAGTTTTTGTGCATGGTATGAGGTATGGGTCTTGTTTCAGTTTTTCCAGATGGATATCCAGTTGTGCCAGCACCATTTGTTAAAGAGACTGTCTTTTCCCGTTTAATGGACTTTGGGCCTTTGTCAAATATCAGCTGCTCATAGGTGGATGAGTTTATGTCTGGATTCTCAGTTCTGTTCCATTGGTCTATGTATCTGTTGTTGTACCAGTACCAGGCTGTTTTGACTACTGTGGCGGTATAATAGGTTCTAAAATCAGGTAGTTGAAGCCTCCCACTTTGTTCTTCTTCTTGAGTAATGCTTTACTTATCCGGGGCCTCTTCCCTTTCCATATGAAGTTGGTTATTTGTTTCTCCATCTCATAAAAAATGTTGCTGGAATTTGGATCAGGATTGCATTGTATCTGTAGATCACTTTAGGTAGAACTGACATTTTCACAATGTTGAGTGTTCCTATTCATGAGCAAGGTATGTTTTTCCACTTCTGCAGGTCTCTTTTGTTTCCTTGCAGTAGTGTCTTGTAGTTTTCTTTGTATAGTACTTTTACGTCTCTGATTAGATTTATTCCTAAGTATTTTATCTTCTTGGGGGCTATTGTAAATGGTATTGATTTGGTGATTTCCTCTTGGAGGTTCTCTTTGTTGGTGTAGAGGAATCCAACTGATTTTTGTATGTTTATCTTGTATCCTGACACTTTGCAGAAATCTTCTATTAGTTCCAGTAGTTTTCTTGTGGATTCTTTGGAGTTTTCTGTGTATAAGATCATATCATCTGCAAATAGAGATACTTTGACTTCTTCCCTACCAATTTGGATGCCCTTTATTTCTTTTTCTAGCCTAATTGCTCTAGGTAGGACCTCTAGCACAATGTTGAATAAGAGTGGTGATAAAAGGCATCCTTGTCTGGTTCCCATTCTCAAGGGGAATGCTTTCAAAGTCTCTCCATTTAGGATGATGTTGGCTTTTGGCTTTGTATAAATGCCCTTAATTATTTTGAGGAATTTCCCTTCTATTCCTACTTTGTTGAGAGTTTTTATCATGAATGGGTGTTGGACTTTGTCTAATGAGTTTTCTGCATCGATTTTTTAAGATCATGTGGTTCTTGTCTTTTGTTTTATTAATGTGATGGATCACATTGATTGTTTTTCTAATATTGAACCATCCCTGCATACCTGGTATAAATCCCACTTGATCATGGTGAATTATTTTTTTGATATGTTGCTGAATTCTATTGGCTAGAATTTTGTTGAGGATTTTTGCATCAATGTTCATGGGGGTAGTGGTCTGTAATTTTCTTTTTTTTGTGGTGTCTTTACCTGGTTTTGGTATCAGGGTTATGCTGGCTTCATAGACCAAGTTTGGGAGTATTCCATCCTTTTCTATGCTCTGAAATACCTTTAGTAGTAGTGGTGTTAACTCTTCTCTGAAACTTTGGTAGAATTCTCCAGTGAAGCCATCCTGGCCAGGGCTTTTTTTGTTGGGAGTTTTTTAATTACCTTTTCAATCTCTTCTTTTGTTGTGGGTTTATTTAGTTGTTCTACCTCTGTTTGTGTTAGTTTAGGTAGGTAGTGTGTTTCTAGAAATTTGTCCATTTCCTCTAGGTTTTCAAATTTGTTAGAGTACAATTTTTCATAGTATTCTGTTATGATTCTTTTAATTTCAGTTGGGTCTCTTGTGATATCACCCATCTCATTTCTTATATGGGTTATTTGGTTCCTCTCCTGTTTTTCTTTTGTCAGTTTGACCAATGGTTTATCAATTTTGTTGATCTTTTCAAAGAACCAGCTTTTGGTCTCGTTAACTCCTTCAATTATTTTTCTATTTTCTATTTCATTTAATTCTGCTCTAATTCTTATTATTTCCTTTCTTCTGGCACCCAAGGGCTTCTTTTCCTGCTCTCTTTCTACTTGTTTGAATTATAGGGTTAATGTTTTGATTTTGGCCCTTTCCTCTTTTTGGATGTGTGCATTTATTGCTATAAACTGACCTCTGAGCACTGTTTTTGCTGTGTCCCAAAGGTTCTAGTAGGATGTGTTTTCATTCTCATTTGAATCTGAATTTCTTTATTCCATCCTTGATTTCTTCTATAACCCAGTAGTTTTTGAGCAAAGTGTTGTACAGTTTCCATGTGTTTGATTTTTTTTCCTTGCTTTTTCTGTTATCGATTTCTCCTTTTATGGCTTTATGGTCAGAAAAGATGCTTTGTAATAATTCAGTGCTTTGGATTCTGTTAAGGCTTACTTTATGGCCTAATATGTGGTCTATTCTGCAGAATGTTTCACGTGAGTTGGAAAAGAAAGTATACTTGGCTGCTGTTGGGTGGAGTGTTTGGTATATGACTATGAGATCAAGTTGGTTGATTATGGCATTTAAATCTTCCGTGTCTTTACTGACCTAATTTCTGGATGTTCTGTCCTTCACCGAAAGTGGTGTGCTGAAGTCTCCCACTATTATTGTGGAGCTGTCTTTGTCTCTTTTTGATGCTGTTAGAGTTTATATATTTAGGAGCCCTGTCATTGAGTGTGTAAGTATTTATTATAGTTATGTCCTACTGGTGTATCAACACTTTAATTGTTATATAGTGTCCTTCCTTATCCTTTGTGGTGGATTTTACTTTAAAGTCTATTTTGTCAGAGATTAATACTGCCACTCGTGCTCTTTTTTGAGTGTTCTTTGCTTGATATGTTTTTTTCCATCCTTTGAGTTTTAGTTTGTTTCTTTAGTTTAATGTGTATCTGTTGTAGGCAGCATATAAATGAATCTTATTTTTTTATCCATTCTGCCACTCTGTATCTCTTTATGAGCATTTATTCCATTTACATTCAGCATAATTATTGATAGGTATGAGTTTAGTGCTGTCATTTGGATGTTTGTGTGTGTGTGTGTGTGTGTGTGTGTGTGTGTGTGTTGTTGACAGGTTCTTTGTTCCACTGAATTTTCTGTGCTAATCGTTATTCTTTATATATTTTCTTTTCATCCTTTTCATTGTTGTTTATTTTGTATTTGCTGAGTCTTTACGTTTTTCTTGTTTTTTGTTTTGATGTGTAGAATTGTTGGTTTCTTTGTGGTTACCTTAATATTTAGCCCTATTTTTCTAAGTTTAAACCAATCTTTTATTTCTTTATATCGCCTTGACTTCCTCTCCATATGAAAGATCTATGACTACATTTTTTAGTCCCTCTTTTTTGTTTTAATATTGTCATGTTTTACATATTAACGTTTCTATTTCCCTATTTTCAGTGTTTTAGCTTTGATTTATTTGTGACTTCCCTATCTGGGTTGATATCTGGTTGTTCTGTCCTGTATTCTAGTCTTGGGTTGTTATCTGATGTTATTGATTTTCTATCTGGAGGACTCCCTTTAGTATTTCTTGTAATTTTGTTTGGTTTTTGCAAATTCCCTAAACTTCTGTTTATCTGGAAATGCCCTAATTTCACCATCATATTTGAGAGACAGTTTTGCTGGATATATAATTCTTGGCTGGCAATTTTTTCCTTCAAGCTTTATATATGTTATTTCACTGCCTTCTTGCCTGCATGGTTTCTGCTGAGTAGTCCGAGCTTATTCTTATTGACTCTCCTTTGTAGATGACTTTTTGTTTATCCTTAACCACTCTTAAAATTCTGTTTATCTTTGGTTTTGGCAAGTTTGATTATAATGTGTCTTGGTGACTTTCTTTTGGGATCTACCTTGTGTGGGGTTCGATGAGCTTCTCGGATAGTTATCTTCTCATCTGTCATGGTATCAAGGAAGTTTTCTGCCAGCAAATCTTCAACAATTCTCTCTGTATTTTCTGTTATCCGCCCCCCACCCCCACCCCTTCTGCTACTCCAGTCACTCATAGGTTATTCCTCTTGATAAAGTGCCACGTAATTCTTAGGGTTTCTTCATTTTTTTAAATTCTTTTATCTGATTTTTCCTCAAATAAGTTGGTGTCAAGCGCTTTATTTTCAATCTCACTAATTCTGACTTCTGTTGCCTCAATTCTGCTCCTATGACTTTCTATTGAGTTGTCTAATTCTGAAATTTTGTTATTAATCTTTCTGATTTCTGTTTGCTGTTTCTCTATAGGTTCTTGCAGCCTTTTAATCTTGTCATTATGCTCTTGCATAACCTTCTTGAGTTCCTCTACTGCTTTGTCTGTGTGTTGCTTGGCTTTTTCTGCATTTTGCCTGATCTCCTTCCTGATATCTTGAAGAGGCCTGTATATTGATCTTTTGAACTCTACCTCTGGTAATTCCAAGTTCTCTTCCCCCAGAAGATTTCTTGATTCTTTGTTTTGGGTCTTGCTGAAGCCATTGTGGTCTCCCTCTTTATGTGGTTTGATATTGACTGCTGTCTCCGAGCCATCAATTAGTTATTATATTCATTTATTTTATGTTTGCTTACTGTGTCCTAGCTTCCTGTTTTGTTTTGTTTTCATACGCCCAAATAGGTTGCTCGTGTGAGCTAGTTTGATTATTGGTGCCTTTGAAGCTCTCACATTCTGTCACCAGGTGGTTAGAGCTGTTACTATGTATGTGAGCCCAAGAGACAGTTTACTCTTCTTGTATGATTCAGCTCAAGTGTATGGGTCATTGGTCAACAAGTGTGTGGTGCAGGCTCTCACCTATAGTCCTAGAAGGGCAGGGGTGATTGGAGTAGGCACAGGTATCTGGCTGCAGTAGGAGGTCATGTGCTGAGCAAGGCTGGGGGCTCACGGCTGCCCCTGAATGTCTGAGAGGAAAGGGTGTCCCTGTTCCCTAAAGCATGTAGGTGAGTGGGTTTTGCAGCCAGACTATGGGCACCTAATGCTGTTGGCTGTAAGAACTGGGAGGCATCACTTATTCTTGGACCCATGTCACAGGTGGCTAGGTGGCATGGGTGGAGCCACCAGTCCTCAGGCCCCTGCTGTCGGTAGGTGAGGACCATGCTTAATGGGCAGAGCAGTGTCAAATGTCACAAACCAGCCACTCCACTATATGGGTGATATAGTGGAAATTAGGCTTCAGGTATATACCCTGTTGTACTGTGCTAACGAAGGCCTACACTGTTGAAATTGGCCCACACAGGTCTATGCAGATGTGAAAGGCATTCAAAGTCTGTGGACCCCTTATGCCTGTGCCTAGGCAAAGGAGCTGTGCCTGCCCTGAGTTCCCAGCTTAGGGGAGCTGGCAGACTATTTTTTTCATGTTTTTTCATTTGTTCCCTCTCCAAAGCCAGGAGAATGGCTTAGGGCATGCAAGGGACCTACTTCCAGCCCAGGGGATGCAGCATTCCCTGAAGCTGGCCTGGAGCCAGGGCAGAGCAGGGAGGGGGCAGGTAAATCGGAGAGAGGTTCTTCCCAAAGGGAGTGTTTTTTGATCCATGCAGTAGGTTAGACGCATGAACTTATCTTTTGCTGATCAAGCACCATTTCTTGCTGATTCTGGAGGTTTGAGCTGACTGCACCACTGCTCTGTCTCTCCCGATGTGGAAAACACATCCCGAGTGCCACTGTTTGCCTCACTGTGCACGCCAGTGGATGCAGCCTGCAGGGTGCTGGTTCCTGCTGGGTCAGGTCTGGCAACTCCTTGCTGCTTCTGAATCGTCTCTCCCTCCCCTGCCACTCAGTCTGATTCCTTAACTTTGCCTTTGATGTTCAGGACTCCTAGATTGTCATATATAATCAATTCACTTGTTTTTTCTGGTCTTTGTTGTAAGAGAGACCAAAGGAAGCGTCTGACTACTCTGCCATCTTCCCAAGCTATCTGACCTTTTACCCAAAACAACAAAAACTACATCCACTGGACAACCCTATCCACAAGTGAGCTGATTAGCCCTGCCAAAATAGGACAAATATTTAGTCATTTGGAAACATCTTAAATGACAACATTCTTAGAAGCTATCCATTAGCCTAAGCATATGTGAAGATACAGACACATGAAAAAAGCAAATAAGCCAATATCAGTAATCCATTAAACTGTTGCCATCAAGTCAATTCTGTCTCATAACAGCCCTATAGGCCAGAACAGAACTGCCTCATGGGGTTGAGTAATCTATTGAAAGTTCCCAATTAGAATTAGCTTTGAGATCCTGGCATTGAGATGAGTTAAAGAAGGAGGAATGCAACAGAAGTAGTTTCCATTTGAGCTGAGGTTTATTATCCTACTCATCTGAAGTACAGCCAATAATCTCAATGATCCCAAGAACTGTGATAAATGCTTTTCCACATTTAGAAATAGCCAAATGGCAGAACTATTGCAAATGAGCCTATTCCTGCACTTAGTAACTTGATACAAATAGGGCTCTGCTGTTTTAATGCTGGTGGGTCATGTACCTTGAGTTGTTGCTTATTAGTAGGGATAGATTTACATCTATGCTCATGCTTTCTGGCTCAGTGCCTTTTGCAACCACCTGAGTGCTTTTAAGAGACAGAAGGATGACATTTGTATTTAGGGCACAAAATCAATATATCTCATTCATAGGAGTCTGACTTTAGGCTCTGTCAAATGCCAGGTTCAGAGAACTGTGCCTTCAAAGCTAAGGAAGGAACATCTATATAAGCTTTTATGTTCCAAAATAGAGGTTGCCACAGTACAGCTTTGCTGGATTCCACGGAAACCTTTTATTTATTTATGTATTTTTTTTGCTCTCCCTTAATTTCACCCTTTTAGCCCAAGCTACCTAAAGCATAACTCTCTTTTAGAACTCTGTTTTTTCTGTTTATCTCTAGTAGTTTTATTGTGGAGTCCTTATGTGGTACAAACGGTTAAGTGCTTGACTACTAGCCAAAAGGTTAGGGGTTTGAACCCACCCAGAGGCACCTCTGAAGACAGGCTTCCAAAAGGTCACAGTCTTGAAAACCCTATGGAGCAGTTCTACTCTGCACACATGGGGTCGCCATATGTTGGAATCGACTTGAAGTCAACTAACAAGTTTTTATTGCATCCTTTGGGTGACTTGGTTTCTGTTCTTGGCTGACCTCTGCTTCTGCTTTTACTTTATTTTACTAGGTCTTGTTGACTTGCTTGTGCCCTCCTCTGTATCCAGTTTCAACTTTTGCCCTGCTTTTGTTTTACTTCTTCCCTAATAGTCTGTAGAGCCTTTGATCCATCATACAACACAAGATATGGAGAGCTTCATTAGAACAGTGTAAGTTGCTTTATCATAGGGTCGCTATGAGTTGGGGTCGACTTGACAGCAATGGGTTTTGGTTTTTATGACCTCCAGTCTTCTAAAATGATTTTATTTGTAGAGTATTTAGTGGAAGTTGGCTGACAGTCTTGATTTATGATCTACAAGTAAAAATCTGTGACTGTGATGGGTAGAAAGTAACATTTCTTCCCTCAGTTCCCATTGTTCAGGTTTGTAAGATAAGTGCTGAGTGTTTATGGGAGAAAGTGCTTGGTTTGTTCAACTAACCTAAGATGAAAAACCCTTTTAAAAATAATTTGGAGTTATTATTGCACAAAATGAACACAGATTGATAGCCTTATTGATTAAAAGATGGAGATATAGGGAATAAAATTGCAATTTTTTCCCCTCAAGTAATGACACCATATATGAATTTAAGTGATTGCTATAATTTTCAGATTGAGCTTCAGCTAAGAACTTAAACTGTTCTTACCAACACTAAGGAGGCCTGCACCCCTGACAGGTTACCGTTTCTTAAATTTTAACTCCTTTATTACTGCCAACATCCAGAATATAGTGTTTTTCAACTCGGGATGAATTTATTTCATTTCATAGGCAATGAATTTGTTGTGAGGATTAAATAAGTTAAAACAGAGCCTGGCATATAATACAGTTGATGTCTGCTGTTAGAGCTTGTTAACATTATAATAATGGAACGATATCAAGATGGTGTTGGGTGGTATTTAGCCAGGAATATCTAAGTTCAGCCTTGGCACAGTCACTCCCCTCTGTGATAGTGCTCAGGGAGCTACATGCACAACAGAGACAAAGCAAGACAAAGTAATACTTCGTTGTTAGCTGGATCTTTGGCTCCCAAACCCTTATGTAAAACTCCAGAGCTCTGAACCATAAGAAGGGTAGAACTTTCTTATGCTGGAGGCTACTAAAACCAAGAGTCAAAGCAAGTCAAACAGCAAATCTATTCTCTTCTTCCTCCCTCAACCCACTGGCTTACATCCAGCTCTCAAAATGTGTCACTCCAGTGGTATGAAAATGACACCTGCCAGAGCTAGAAAACAAGGGAAAAATAACAAAAGATAAAAATTGTTCCCTGAGCACAGAAATGTCCACCCCAGGCCTTCTCATGCTAGGGCAAGACACTGAGTTTGATTGTGTCACCTGAGAAAAAAGAGACCAAAGGAGACAGAGAAAGGAAAGGTGGTTTAGGTTTCTACCAAGTCCTAAGCCTTAATTCCATAACCTCATGAGTGCAGAACTGAAAAGAAGAGAAAGACCTCTTTGCTCTTATTACTACCCCAGTCCTCGCAGGGCGTTTGATAAATGGCCATACATACCAAGCCACTAGTCATAGCCAATGCAATGTTTCTTGAAGTAAACCAAACCAACCCATAGAAACTCTTCCTGTGGAGTAAGTCAGAGGACAAAGGAAGAGAACAAAGAGGACTACTTTTGCCTATGGGCAACACTTATCTTCAAAATTGTGAAGATGATTGGCAATAACATATGTAATGTACATGGCATACACCAAAACAAACAAGCAAACAAACAAAAACGCTGACGTCAAGTCAATTCCAACTCGTAGCGACCCTACAGGACAGAGTAGAACTACCCTATAGAGTTTCCAAGGAGCACCTGGTGGACTTGAACTGCCAATCTTTTGGTTAGCAGCCATAGCTCTTAACCAGTACGCCACCAGGGTTTCCACACAGCATATAGTAGGCCCTCAAATTGTAGTTCTTCTTGTTTTTAAACAAAATCCTCTATGCTAGATACAGAAACGCATAAAACTGAATTAAAAAGCAAAAATTATATAGTGATTGATACAATAATTGCATCTCCCAGAACTGTTGCAAAAAAGATTGACTACTTGGGGCTTAAAAATTTAAGTGATTTTATATTCAGTCTTCTGTGTAATTAGTTCCTACAGGTGGCCAAATACAATACATGGGTACAGATTTAAGAAACTTAAAATGAGTACAGAGTTTGACAGATATGTTCCATCTAGATTTAAGTCACATTTAGAATTTGACTGGGAATTTAGCCAAAAGAGATTTGCTATAGTTTCATGACATAAAATTATGGCATGAATCATCATCTCTCTAGCCTATTCAAGTGGAGATTTTTCAAAGGATATTTTAAAGACAGGACATGATTTGTAATTTGATTTATATGTGTCTCTGGAATTTAACAATTCTTTAATCTCAAGTGGAATGGTGAAGCAGGCATACATTATCTGAAGGTACATGTTTGGGTTTATCAAATGAGAAGTGAAAGAATGCAAGAACATAATGATGTTTTCTATTTGAAAGTAGACAGAGGTAGTGGCTTGAGATTTTCCAGGCTTAACTATCATTTAGACAACATAAAAATAATATGCAAGTATCTTTGTGAGTAGACATTTTAAAATCAATTATCATGTTTTTTGACGTTATAAGACAACTACAGAATGTTGGAAGAGCTCATACACCATCTACTTCTGCAGCTATAAAACATTTAAATCCAATCTTAAAATTCCTGACTTTTGCTGTGGGGATGAAAATGAAGATTATAAAAGACTATTCCAGTAAGATTGTATCACGGTTACTAGGTATGTTTCATTTATACTGGAATTTTTGGTTGGCTAAATTTTCACAATAAGTTAATTGAATTTTTAAAGTTATCATAACCTTTGGGTATTAGCATCTGGCACTCAACTGAAGTTGATTGTATTATCCTTGTCTCAGTTCCCTAGTGCTGCTGTAACACAAATACCACAAGTGGGAGGCTTTAAAGAACAGAAATTTATTTTCTCACAGTTTTGGAGGCTAAAAATCCAAGCCTACTCAGGTACGATTCAATTAGCATAACAAAGAAAACCTTATTTGTAAACAGGATTATAACCACAGGTATAGGGGTTAGAATTAAAACACATGTTTTGGAAGGACACAATTTAATCCAAACAGCCCTTCATAGTTAGTTTTTTAAAAAATGAGTAGTAAGATAAAGCCCAATCTAACTCATATAATTTAAATAAGGTATATTTTTTAGACTGACTCGGCATAAACTTAAGCATCATCTAATATTGCAGCTGTAAAACATGTAGATAACTTCCCTGTGACTCAGTTTTCTTATCTGTAAAATGGCATAAAAACAGTACCTCCTTCAGTTCTCATGAGGATTAAATTAGAAAATTTGTTTATAGTGCTTAGAATGAAACTTGGCACATAGGAAGCATTCAAAGTAGAATATATGTTATCAGTAGCAGTAGGAACATATGAGAAAATAATGACTTAATGTGTAGATATATGAGAATAAATAAAGGGCTTATTAATTTAGAATCTGCCCAGTTAGAATTTGAAGAAAAATTTTTCACATTTCCTAATCAAGAAAACTAAAATTTCTGAAAAATACCCGATGTACAATTCATATTTTCTAAGCACTCAGGAATACATATTATAATCACCGCCATTAAGCATAGGAAACGATAAATAAATTTAAGATGTTGTACGTAATGCATCAAGTAGTGCTTGTTATCACCATGCATTTTATTGTTTTTAAATTTTTTCTTACTGAACTCAGAGGCTCCCTAGAAAGCCTTCCACTGGAGATTATTAATATGTTAAAATTCTATTAAAACACAGCTCATTAATACCCAGATTTGTATACATAGGTCAAGTCATTTCCTCGAAAATTTTATTTTTTCTAAAACAACATTTTATTATTTTTATCACTTTGCATAAGCTATGGGTCAAACAATGTTTCCCTGAAAGACAAATATTATTTGTTAGGCTAAAAAAGGCATTAATATTCTTCCCTAATACCAATATTTCCATATATTTGTGTTTAGTAAAGCAAGTTACTGGACCAATAAGCAATATCATGAGAAACATGAGAAACAGAGAAAATACTGAACATGTAAAGGATTTCATCTTACTTTCCTCCACATTCAACACTCATGGAAGCAGCAGTCAAGAAATCAAATGAACAGCGCCGCCCCCTCGCGCCCACTGCCGGGACCCACTCCGTGGCGCGCCGCCCGCCCGCCGGCCGCTTCCGTTCTCGGCGCAGGCGCGGCAGGTCTGCGGGTGAGTGGAGGGGGCTCCGGAGAGGAGCGAACGCCCATGGTGAGGATGGTGTTGGACAGCGTGGTCCGCAACGTGAAGGTGCAGCTTCCCGCGTATCTTAAGCGGCTTCCAGTCCCCGAGAGCATTACCAGGTTCGCCCGGCTCACAGTGACAACAGTTGCAGAATCTATGTGGAAGAAAGGAAACCCTGGTGGCGTGGTGGTTACGAGCTACGGCTGCTAACCAAAAGTTTCAGAATGGCTTCGGTTATTGCCTTTTCTTGGTGTCCTTGCACTACTTGGCTACCTTGCAGTTCGTCCATTCCTCCCGAAGGAAAAACAACAAAAGGATAGCTTGATTAATCTTAAAATACAAAAGGAAAATCCCAAAGTGGTAAATGAAATAAACATTGAAGATTTGTGTCTTACTAAAGCAGTTTATTGTAGGTGTTGGCGTTCTAAGATGTTCCCTGTTTGTGATTGGTCACATAATAAACACAATGAATTGACAGGAGACAATGTGGGCCCACTAATACTGAAGAAGAAAGAAGTATAATAGTCTATAATAATACAAGAGTAGTGAATAAGGAGTGAGTCAATTGTGTGCTGTAAAATCCTATAACAATATTTTCTCATTCTTTGTGTATAGAAAATCTTTGAAATGGTGGTCTTAATTATTACTACTGATTGAATAATTATTTCTGCCAATTTATTTTCTTGCCACACTACTGTTTATATTTGGTACTTTGTATAATAGTCGTTTATATAGAAATTGTGAAAGTCTCTCATTATGACTTCCAAGAATTAATGTATCTTCCAATAATAAAATCAACAGTTAGTTCTCAACACTTAATTGAGAAAATGTAAATTATTGGCAATGGGTCCAAAGCTGTTAGTTTCAATGTCAGTATTTTCAACAGAATGTATACTTAATTTTTTTTCCCCACAGTGTTAAATATTTTATTTTTCAGATCCCTTTTGTTTTGATCATTTGAAGTGATTTTCCCCTTTTGGCCTTTCACACTCCATTCTTCTTAGGATGAGAAAAATATTACCATCATTAATTACCTGAATTTTCACAGAGGTAAACTCTTACCTTTGTAGAAATTATTGTCTAATATGAATATCCCAATTTCAGGAAAGAAGTAAACTGGATGTAAAAAAATTCAACAAGGAACAGTTATTTACATTATAAAGGATTTGTTTAGCTTACAAAAAAAGCAATGATGCATTTTGTTAGGCAAATCTGGGCAAAATACCTCTTTTAAGTGTTAAAAAGCAAAGATGTCACTTTAAGGATTAAAGTGCACCTGACCCAACCCGTGGTGTTTTCAATTGCCTAATATGCATGTAAAAGCTGGACAGTGAATAACGAAGACCAAAGAAGAGTTGATTTATTTGAATTATGGTATTGGTGAAGAATACTGAATACACCATTGACTGCCAGAACGAACAAATCTGTCTTGGAAGAAGTACAGCCAGAATGCTCATTAGAAGCGGGGATGGCGAGACTTCATCTCACATACTTTGGACATGTTATCAGGAGGGACCAGTCCCTGGAGAAGGACATCATGCTTGGTAAAGTAGAGAGTCAGTGAAAAAGAGGGAGGAAGACCTTCAACGAGATGGATTAACACAGTGGCTACAACAAATGAGCTCAAGCATAACGATTGTGAGGATGGCACAGGACCTGGCAGTGTTTTGTTCTGCTGTAGGGTTGCTATGAGTCAGAACCAACTCGATGGCACCTAACAACAACAAAGACAAGTTATTTCCAACACACTATAGAAGTACGCTTGGCATAATTATTATTTCTAGATTTGCATAAGTTCTTGTCTCAGGAAAAGACAACTTTCAGTGCGGTTAGTGAGCCAGAAGCATAAAATGCTGACCATGCTATCTAATTTTAATCTGGATTTCTAGGCTAACAACTATGTTTCTTAAGAAAAACGTATTTTTCCTCAGTGATCAAAACCAGGATGTGAAACCATATGCCCCAAGAGGTCTTAACCAAGTGACCATCTACACCCCTCAAAATACACATACTCAGGAAGAGTTCTGTCTGAGGGCTGTTGCCACCAAGATATTTTTGCAAGACAAAGAAAATACATGTACACATCTTGTGACCATGATCTGAGCATCCTGTGAAACTATCTTTAATCACTAACTATACTATTAATAATCAGTTACCAATCAGTGTGTGATTATTACAATATTCATTGATTTTCCTGTAATTGCCTTCCCTATGGTTTTCTTCCTCTTTTTACCCTGTAAGAATACTTGTATAACAAAACTGCCCCAGGATTACCTGGTTCCATTTTTAATGGGCTACGTGGTTCCCCAATTTAATTGTTTTAAACCCTTAATAAACTTCTCTGTTTTAACTTGAAACAGTGTTCAAGTTTTTCTCTACAACATTCTGAATAATTCACCGTTAATTCTATAGGAAAGCTTCATACATTTTGGTCTTAAAAAATTAAAACCATGCTTTCTAATTTTTTGCACGTCTTATATATGGTGTTTTCTCCCATGAATTCCAACTGTATCAATATGCGTTCAGCTCCATTCCCCACCCTTTCTTTGTAGTCTAAAACAGATGTTTTCATGTCCAGAGAAAGAAAGATGAAAGAGAGGCAGGAAAAGGGTAGAAAAATGGGTTTTTCAAAAATCTGGGGATTAATAAGAAAAACTGAGATGGGCGAAGGATGGTATGAAAAGATAGGTGAAAGAGAAGCACTGAGCCTAATCTCGCACCGATACTAATCTGTCCCCACATCTGACTACAAACTGTGGAGTTGTCTGCTGGGGCTACAGTTATCTGAAGGCTAAAATGAGTTGGATGTTCAACAGAACTCATTCGAATGGCGCTAGTTGATGCTGGCTGTCTGCTGGGAGCTCAACTAGAACTGATGAGTGCCTATATGTTCTCCCTGTGGTTCAGGCTTTTCACAGGATGATGAGTGGACTGGCAGAGAGAGCACCTTAATTGCTAAAGTGTTCTCCAAAAAAGTGTTTCAAATGGCCCAGGTGGAAGCTGCGAAACTTATGATCTAACCTTGGAAATCCCAGAACATCAGTTCCAATGCATTCTATTGGTCAAGCAAGTCACTTAAGTTAATTCAGATTCAAGGAAAGAGATTGCAATTCCATCCCTCAATGAAAACAGGAGCAAAGAATTAGTAGCTATATTTAATCAACCACAGATTTAAAAAAACAAAACAAATACAAATTTTAGAAATCAAAATTATTATGATCAAACTTAAGAACTGAGTGCATGGTTTTCATGGGACATTTGACGAAGCTGAAGAAATAATTAGTGATCTGGAAGATAGAACTGGAAGAGAATATCCAGAATATAAAATCTCAAAGATAAAAAAGAATGTAAGAAAGAGAAGACAATGGAAGACAGAAGATAATATTTTCAATTAGCTGAGAGAAAATAACTACAAGCCTAAAATTCTATAGTCAATGAAAATATTCTTCATGAATGTTTCACACAAACAAAAATTAAGATAGTTCGTCATTAGCAGATTAAAGGAAATATTAAAGGATGCCCTGTAGGAAAAGAAAATGATCCTAGATAAAGGTTCATGCATACAAGAAGGAATGTACATGTATAGGTAAATCTACACAAATATGGACTGTATAAAACAATAATAATAATTCCTCGTAGAGTTCAAAATATATGGAAAATTGAAATACACGATAACATTAGCAGATAAACAAGTAAATGAGGTAAATATAGTTAAAGTATTCTGGGAAGCAGACAAAATACTAATTATCATTAGGATTTGATAAGTCATGAACATATTTTTGAGTCCAGATATAAACCTTTATGTTTATGGTCAATTAATTTTCAACAAAGGTGCCAAGGCAATTCACTGAGGGAAAAGATACTGTTTCCGACAAATGGCACTGGAACAATTATATATCCACATGAAAAATGATGAATTTAGATCCTTGTCTCACAACATACACAAAAATTAATTCAAAATGGATCATAGACATAAATCTAAGTGTTAGAACTATGAAAATCTTAGAAAATATCTTAGGACATCAAAAGCACAAGCAATATCATGATACATGCTACAATATGGATGAGCTTATAGACAAGGGAAATGTATAAAGACCAAAGTTTATTAGTGGTTACCAGGGGCAGGAGAGCTAGTGTCACAGTGGTTAAGAGCTACAGTGAGCTACCACTGCTAACCAAAATGTTGGCTGTTCAAATTCACCAACCGTTCTTTGAAACCCTATGAGGCAGCTCTACTCTGTCTTGTAGGGTTGCCATGAGTCGAAATCGACTCCATGGCAACAGGTTACTTAGTTAGTCAGGGGCAGGAGAGAGGGGGCAAGAGGAGGTTATTACTTATAGAGTACTGGGTTATGGCTTATGGTGATGGAAAAATTGTATTGATTAAGGGTAGGGTTGCGCAGCTGATTAATGTCATTGTTGTCAATAAGTTGTACACCTGTAAAAAGTTAAATTGGTGAAAGTGGTGTGATTAAAATATTTACAACAACAACAAGAGAGTAGCTGGTGAGGCTGCTTATGTACAACCAAACACCTCATGGGAATTGATTCCTTGGTTTGGAGGTTTAGGGTCATGGTCTCATGGGACATCCCAGTTAATTGGCCTAATAACATATTCAGTGCTTCTGTTCTACCTCCTAGTTGTTGCATAGTGCCTATGGCCTTAAAAGCTTGCAAGTGTCCATCCAAGGTACAACAACTGTTCTCTATTCGCTGGGAACAACAGAGGAAGAAGGAGAGTCAGGAATAGTAGGAGGAAATGGAATAGGTGGCTAATTGCTTCCATGAACACCTGCCTGCTTTTCATGAGTCCAGAAGAACTAGATGGTGCCCGGCTACCATCACTGAATGCTTTGATCAAAGATTCTACAGAAGAATCCCGATCAAAAGGGATTTGTAGAACAGAATTTCAAGCTCTTTTTTATTTTATTTAATTGTGCTTTAGGTGAAAGGTTACAACACAAATTAGTTTCTCAGTCAAAAATTTATACACAAATTGTTTTTTCACATTGGTTGCAATCCCCGCAAAGTCCCAGCACTCTCCCCCATTTCCCTTTACACCCCGGGTTCCACATGTCCATTTGCCCAGTTTTTCTGTCCCTTCTGCCTTCTCGTCTTTGCTTTTGAGCAGGTGTTGCCCATTTAGTCTTGTATACTTGATTGAACTAAGAAGCATGTTCCTCACATATGTTATTGTTTGTTTTATAGGCCTTGTCTAAACTTTGGCTGAAAGGTGGGCTTTGGGAGTGGTTTCAATACTGAGTTATCAGGGTGTCCAGGGCCCATAGCCTTGGTGGTTCTTCCTGTCTCTGTCAGATCAGTAAGTCTGATGGGTTTTTTTGTGTGTGTGAATTTGAATTTTGTTCTATATTTTTCTCCTGCTCTGCCCAGGACCGTCTATTGTGATTCCTGTTAGAGCAATCAGTGGTTGTAGCTGGGCACCATCTAGTTCTGGGCTCAGGCTGGTGGAGGCTGTGGTTCATTAGTCCTTTGGACTAATATTTTCCTTGTGTCTTTGGTTTTCTTCATTCTCCTTTGCTCTGAAGGTGCTTGGACCAATAGATACATATCTTAGATAGCCACTTGCAAGCTCTTAGGACCCTAGACGCTACTCACCAAAGTAGGATGTAGAACATTTTCTTTACAAACTATGTTATGCCAATTGAGGTAGATGTCCTCTGAGACCATGGTCCTCAGCCCTCAGCCCCAGTAACTCAGTCCCTCAAGGTGTTTGGATGTGTCTAGGAAGCTTCTATGACTTTGCCTTGGTCAAGTTGTGCTGACTTCCCCTGTATCGTGTGTTGTCTTTCCCTTTACCAAAGTTAACACTTGTCTACTGTCTAGTTAGTGATTTTACCTCCCCTCCCTCGTAACCATCAAAGATTGTTTTTTCTGTGTGTAAACCTTTTGTTGGGTTTTTATAATAGTGGTCTTACACAATATTTGTTCTTTTGTGATTGACTTATTTCACTCAGCATAATGCCCTCCAGATTCATCCATGTTGTGAGATGTTTAGCAGATTCAACATTGTTCTTTATTGTTGTGTACTATTCCATTGTGTGTATGTACCATAATTTGTTTATCCGTTCATCTATTGATGGGCACTTAGGTTGTTTCCATCTTTTTGCTATTGTGTATAATGCTGCAATGAACATGGGTGTGCATATGTCTATTTGTATGACAGCTCTTATTTCTCTAGGATATATTCCTAGGAGTGGGATTGCTGGATTGTATTGGTATTTCTATTTTTAGTTTTTTAAGTAGGTGCCATATCATTTTCCATAGCGGTTGTACCATTTTACATTCCCACTAGCAGTGCATAAGAGTTCTGATCTCCCGATAAACTCTCCAACATTTGTTATTTTCTGTTTTTTTGATTAGTACCAGTAATGTTGTGGTGAGATGGTATTTCATTGTAGTTTGGATTTGCATTTTTCTAATGGTTAACGATCACGAGCATTTCCTCATGTCTCTGTTAGCTGCCTGAATGTCTTCTTTGGTGAGGTGTCTGTTCATATCTTTTGCCCATTTTTAAATTGGGTTATTTGTCTTTTTGTTATTGAGGTGTTGAGGTATTCTACAGATTTTAGAGATAAGACCCTTGTCATCTATGTCACAGCCAAAATTTTTTTCCCAGTCTGAGGGTTCTCGTTTTACTCTTTTGGTGAAGTCTTTTGGTGAGCATAGTGTTTAATTTTTAGTAGCTCCCAGTTATCTAGTTTCTCTTCTGGTGTCTGTGCATTGTTAGTTATGGTTGGTATGGTATTTATGCCATGTATTAAGTCTCCTAGTATTGTCTCTATTTTTTCTTCCATGATCTTTATTGTTTTAGGCTTTATATTTAGAAATTTGATCTGTTTTGAGTTAGTTTTGGTGTATGGGTGAGGTATGGGTCTTTGTCTTTGTGATCTAGTGCTGCCATAACAGAAATACCGCAAGTGGATGGTTTTAATGAAGAGAAATTTATTTCCTCACAGTCAAAGTAGGCTAAAAGTCCAAATTCAGGGCATCAGCTCCAGGGGAAGCCTTTTTCTCTCTCTGTCGGCCTTCTCATCAATGTTCCCCCAGACTAGGAGATTCTCAGCGCAGGGACCCCAGTCCAAAGGATGCGCTCTGCTCCTGGCACTGCTTTCTTGATGGTATGAGATCTCCCTGTCTCACTGCTCACTTCTGTCTTTTATATCTCAAGAGATTGCATCAGGACACAATCCAGTCTTGTAAATCAGGTCCTGCCTTACTAACACACCTGCCACCCATCCTCCCTCATTAACATCATAGAGGTAGGTTTACAACATACAGGAAAATCACACAGTACCAGGAATCATGGCCTAGCCAAACTGATACACACATTTCTGGGGGGACATAATTCAAACCATGACAGTCTTGTTTCATTTTTTTTCAGGTGGACATCCAGTTTTGCCAGCATCATTTGTTAAAAACTCTGTCTTTTCTCAATTTAATGGACTTTGGTCCTTTGTCAAAGATCAACTGACCATAGGTAGATGGATTTATATCTGAGTTCTTGATCCTGTGCCATTGGTCTATGTGTCTGTCATTGTACCAGTACCAGGTTGTTTTGACTACTGTCGTTGTATAGTAGGTTCTGAGATCAGAATTTCAAATTCTTACAGATTCCAGGCATTCTGGAGTCATGGACGCTACATGAACCCTTGAAACTATTGCCCTAAAATAATCTATAAATTTTAAACCAAAAATATCCCCTGAGGTCTTCTTTTAACCAAACAATAGTTTAGCTTAACTAGTATCAAATGTCTGCCTTGAGCGTTGTGCTCTTTTATGAACTATCTATAAGGGATCAAATTGACAACAGCAACTCGAAAGATTAGCTAGGAAGCAGGAGGCAGTGTGTTTGTTAATGGGGGAGGAACAACTGGGAAAAGGAAGGTGAGAATCAGGGGCAGATTACCCATGTGAAATTGTGCACTACAGATTAGTAAATAAGCACAAGTAAGGCCGTGGTTATCTTGATTAATAGGTCATCTGTCCCTGTTAGGGATTGTAAATTTGAAAACAGGGTTTGATTCTTTAGGAAGAAATTGTGGGGTTGGGAGAGAGAGAGATGCCAGCCATACCTACAAGCAAAATTTTTGACATGGTGAAAAAATGTGAAATTGTTCACTACAGATGATCTGGTAAGCAAGGTAAGCACAGTGCTTACCTTGTCTATTGGATAATCCACCCTTGCTGAGAATTGTTGCACAATGGGAAGAATGTTGTAATCAATGTCACTGACATGTACATGTAGAAATTGTTGAATTGGTGTATGTTCTGCTATGTATATTCTCAACAACAATAAAAATATTTTTTAAAAACACAAGCAATAGAGGTAAAAAATCATAAATTAGATTTCAACAAAATTTAAACCTTTTGTCCTTCAAAAGACACCAGTATGAGAAACACCCCAGTGGTTCCTCAATCTGTCTCTTGCTTCTATAGTATTTGGACAGAAAAGACCCAGAGACTCCCATCTCCAGCTTTTGGTCATCCTCTAACCTCCTCTCCAGGTGCAACTTCCAGGACCATCTTCTCAGCCATCCACTATTTCTGGGACCAGCTAACACCTTTTTTTCATGGTTAGCTGCTTGTTGTCAACTAGCCATGAGCCCGCAGATCTATCAGAATTACTCCATCTGAAGTGGAGGCCGTTGTCAACCATCTGATCAACCTGTATCTTTGGACCTCCTACACCTACCTCTCTCTGGGCTTCTATTTTGACAGCAACGATGTGGCCTTGGAATGCACTGGCCACTTGCTCCACAAGTTGGAGAAGGAGAAGCACGAGGGTGTCAAAGCCATCCCAAGATGAGTGGGGTAGAACCCTGGACCCCATGGAAGCTGCCATGGCCCTGGAGAAGAACCTGAACAAGGCTCTTTTGGATTTGCATGTCATGGGTTGTACCCACACAGGACACACATCTCTGTGACTTTCTGGACAGCCGTTTCCTAGATGAGGAGGTGAAACTCATCAACAAAGTGGATGATCTGCGCAACCTCTGCAGGCTGGCCAGGCCCCGGGCTTGGCTGGGAGATTATCTCTTCGAGAGGCTCTCCCTCAAGTACACCACTAGGAACCTCTCCAGCCCAGCGACTTTTAAAGGTCCTCTCTGCATTCCCCTGAGCCTTTCCCTCTAGCCAAGAGGTAGCTTTTTAACCACTTTGGAGCCCTCTGCCAAGCCATGGACCAAGTGAGAACAAGAAAGCATCTTTTTTTTTTTTTTTTACAAACACAGCTTTTTTAAAAATTGTGCTTTAGGTGAAGTTTTACAGAGCAAATTACTTTCTCATTAAACAATTAATACACACATTTTGTGACATTGCTTGCCAACATTGTGATAGGTCAATACTCTCCCCTTCCCAACTTTGGGATCCCCATTTCCATTCGTCCAGCTTTCCTGTTCCCTCCTGCCCTCCTGTCCTCACCCCCGGGCTGGTGTGCCCATCTAGTCTCGTATACATGGTTGAGCTACATGTATTATTGTTTTATAGGCCTGTCTAATCTTTGGCTGAAGGGTGAACCCCAGGAGCGACTTCACTACTGAGCTAAAAGTGTGTCCAGGGGCCATACTCTCAGGGCCTCTCCAGTCTCCATCAGAACAGTAAGTCTGGCCCTTTTTTGTGAGTTTGAATTTTGTTCTACATTTTTCTCCAGCTCTGTCTGGGACCCTCTATTGTGATCCTTGTCAGAGCAGTCAGTGATGGTATTAAAAACACACAGTTTTTTATATGAAAGTGTTGGAGTAAAAGGAGACAGTGAGTGGTCTTAACTATGTGCAATTAAAATATCTTGTTTTTGCAATTGAAAAAAAAATACTGTGAACACATTGTTAGGACTTCTCCCAGGTATTTGGAAGGTGTTGGTGCAAGTGAGGGGCTCTGATGCTACAGCTTCATTAGTAGTTCAACAAATCTAACTGTTCCTCTGCTAGTGCTATGGTTGTCAACAAAGAGACCCAAATGGCCCAAAATATCAATAGTGCTAAGGCTGAGAAACCTTGTGCTAGAGTGAGGAAACCTGAGATGTTGGCAAACTCTTCTTGGGTGGTCATTGATTGCACCCATAGAGCATTTATACTGACCTCTCACATCCATTATCTCTTTTGGTTTGGGGAAGATAGTAGTAGAGGTAGGGAATGGGTTGTTCAGCTTTACAAATGCAACCTGAGTGCCAAAGAGAGGGAGTCCTGCTCAGATGTACCTGCACTCCTCTCTTTCTTCTCTCTTCTTTCATTGTCTCTCTTTAGGCCTTTCCCGTCCAGTGCAAAGGATGAACCCTCATTCCATGGATGGAGAAGGGAGCAGTGCGTGCTTCAACTCCAAGCTGAAGCTCTAGTCTCATAAACTCCTGAAAGCAAATACTCCTTCACCATGAGAGTTGATTTCCTCCTGGAGATCACGCCTTTCTAATCGGAGTTTGAAACTGGTTTATCCTATCACCTTGCTTTCCAACGCAGGGCTTCAAACTGGTTCTAAACAGTTCAGTCATGGAGAAAGCTTCTTTTTACAGAAGAAAAAAAAAAAGACAAAAAGACAGGCCACACATTGGGAGAAAATCATATATCTGATAAGGGACTTGCATCCAGAGTATATAAGAGCACTTACAACTCAATGATAAGAAGACAAATAAATGGGCAAAAGATTTGAATAGATATTTCTGCAAATAAGATATATGAATGACCCATACATGAAAATATCCTCAATATCATTAGGAAAATATGAACTAAAATCATAATGAAATACCACTTCACACCCACAAGATGTCTATAATAAAAAAAGACAATGACAAGTGTTAGCAAGAATGCAAAGAAACTGGAACCCTCATACATTGTTGGTGGGAATGTCAAAAGGTGGAACCACTTTGGAAAATAGTTTGGTGGTTTCTTAAAATGTTAAAAATAGATTTACCATATGACCCAGAAATCTACATCTAGGTATTTACTAAAGAGAAATGAAAATTTATGTCCATACAAAGACTTGTACACAAATGTTCGTAGCAGCATTTTTCATAATAGTCAAAATGTGGAAATAACCCAAATATCCATCAATTCATAAATGGATAAATAGAATGTGGTATAGACATACAATGGAATACTATTTGGCAATACAAAGGAATGAAGTATTGATAAATGGTACAATATGGATGAAACTTAAAGACATCATGGTAAGTGAAAGAAGCCAGACACAAAATAGCACATATTGTATGATTACATTTATGTGAAATTTCAAGAAATGGCAAAACTATAGAGATGAAAAACAGATCAATGATTTCATGGGAATGTGGATGGAAATGGGAGTGACTGAAAATGGTCACACGGTTTCTTTTTGGGGTGATAGAAATGCTCTAAAATTAAACCACAGTGATGGTTTCATAAATCTGTAAAAATTACTAAAAATCACTGAATTGTACACTTAAAATGAGTGAATTTTATGGTATGTAAATTATACCTCAATAAAGCTGTTAATTTTTTTAAGTAAAATAATGTATTTTGTAATCTAAAACAGTAGCAAACTAATGTATATTTTCCAAATGAACAGAGGGTAAATAGAATAAAAATATTTAATCCAAAAAAGGCAAGAAAGGGGACAAAGAGGACCATAAAATAGGTGAGACAAGTAGAAAGCACATAGTAAAATGGTAGACTTAAATATATACATAACAACATTAAAATATAAATGGACTCTGTATGTTTTAGCTCTAACTTCACCCTTTTTCCTGCTCTGTGAAAATGGATCTGGGCCTTTAAATATTTTTCCCTTGGCAGATAGCACTGAAGCTTTGTCAGTAGAGGGCGTTAGGGAGACACTGAAGAAGAGAGGAGTTTTACTTCCTGGTTCTACTATGCTCACTCCTCAGGCCCCTGTAAAGTGTGCAGCTATGCAGCAGCCCACTCCTGCAGCGCACATGGCTTACCCAGCCTTAGATTCCTACAACATGTGCAGCTTCTCCAGCACCAGATTCCTGCAGTGCATGGTGGCCAGCAAGCTGACCTAGGGGTCAGCAGCTTTCCCCCAGCACACTTTCTTGGGTGATTTTCTGGTGGAGTGCTTACAGTGAGACACCTCCCTGTGAATAGCTTTTCCCTGCACCCTAGAGTGAGGATTCTGGTAAGTTCCAGAGGGTGGATTTCCAGCAAATTCCATTTGTGCAGCATCATAGAGAGTTCTCTGCAATCTAGTGATCCATGGCTGTGATCTCTCCAACAAGGTCTAGATCTCAGCCCTGGGGTGGGGAGTAGGGGATTATGGGGGAGTAAATATACTCTTCCTTGGACATTCCATCTCAACCCCTGAGGTAGGGCCTGTTCTTTATATCTGCTATATTTCTTAGAATTCTCTTTGCTTTTTAGTAGCCAATTCCTTATTATCCCAACCCCCATTATAGTTAATTATTGTTTATATTAAATTTTCCCTCTTCAAATTACTGTGTGGTTACTCTGACCTGATTGGACCAAGACTGATACATGGAGTAAATACTTCAATTAAAAGACAGAAAATTTCAGACTCAATTAAAAAAATAAAACCAAATATATTTTGTATGTGACAGACATATATCTAAAACATAAGGATATAGAAAGATTGAAAGTAAGAATACAGAAAAACATATACTACAAAATGACTGACCAAAAGAAAGCTGATACAGCTGTTAAGGCAAAAATAATTACCAGAGATAAAGAGGAGCACTTCATAATGATAAAATGTTCATTATGAAGTGCTCACCAGGAAGATACAAAAAATTCTTAATTTCTGCGGTGACTAGTAATATGGCCTCAAAACATATAAAATCATGGTCTCAGAATAAATAAAACAAGATATGGACAGAACTATAAGAATAAATCCATAATTACAGTGGGAGATTTTAACTCTTCTCTCTCAGTAATTGATAGAATAAAATCAAAACCAAACCCACTGCTATCGAGTCGATTCCAACTCATAGTGATCCTATAGGATAGAACCGAACAGCCACGCAGATTTTCCACAGCTGTGAATCTTTGTGGAAGTGGACTGCCATATCTTCTCACACGGTGCGGCTGGTGGCTTCAAACTGCCAACCTTTCGGTTAGCAGCTGTGTGCTTAACCTCTGCGCCACCAGGGCTCCTAATTCCTAGTATAAGCAGGAAAGGAATCTGATCCTCGATTTGAACAACACAGAAAAAACTTAGTGTATTGCATACAGTAACTGCAGAATCTAAATTTTTTGTAAGATTAAAAAAAAAAGTTATAAAATTTTACCATATGTTGTGCAGCAGAGTCTAAACAAATTTCAAAAGATTGAAATCATGCGTAAAATGTTTTCTGGCCAAAAGGAAATTAAGCTAGAAGTTGACCACAAAAGATAAATAGAAAATATTTATACATTTTGGAAATTTAGAAATACCTTACCAAACAATCCATGGATCAAAGAAAATATCACAGTAGAAATTAGATATATTTTGAACTGAATGATAATTTTAAAAAAACAGCTTATTAAAACTTGTGGGATGCTGCTAAAGTAGTGCTTAGAGCTTAATTTACAGGCTAAACATATATATATATGGAAATGAGAAAAGTTGTGTATCAATAATCCGTGCATTCCTAACTTTTCAGGAAGTTAGAAGACGTACAGCAGAATAAGCCCCAAAAAGTCAAGGTAGGAAATAATGAAGAAATTAGAGTAGAAATTAATAAAATAAAAACATATAGCTGATAGAATCAACAAAGCTGATGAAAAAGGTGCAAAGAAACAAATACTCAATATTCTAAGCTATTTAGAGAGTTTCTAAGAAGCTATTAAGAATAACTTTTCACCAATAATTTTGAAATTTAAAAAATGGTCAAATTCCTAGAAAAATACAACTTATCTAATATACTGCAAGAAAAACTAGAGAATCAAAATAGTCTTGTACCAGTAAAAAAATTGAACCTGCAATTAATTGCCACAAAAAAACTTCAAGTTCAGATGGCTTGAATATGCTGCATACTTCCCTGCAACATTTTAGAAAGAAACAATGCCAATTTGAAACAAACTTTACCAGAGGATATGAGGCCAACATAATTGACACAAAAACTCAACAAGGACATAATGAGAAATGAATACTATAAGAGTGTTAGGAGAAATGAAAATATCTCCGAATATAGTTGAAGAAATATTTTCTAATCAAATCCAATAATATATAAACAAGGTAATACAGCATGATCAAGTGGGATTTATTGAAGGAATGTAATGTAATTTACCCATTATCAGAATAAAAGAGAAAATTTGTAGGATCCTCTCAATAGATGCAGGAAAATAGCATTTGATCCAATTCAATATCCATTAAATTGAAGAAAATTTAACATTTCTTAGAAAACTAGGAATAGTCTTTTTCCAATATTGTGATTTTATAATTTTCTTTGTGTTGGTGCAACTGTTTAATGGTGTGTGTTTCGGAGTCATCATAACAGTTTTCACATATAGAAATCCTACTTTTCACATACAGAAGAAACATTTGGATTCTTATTTTCAGTATTATTAAAGACAAAGAGTAATTGTAGGCAAACTTTTTTAAAAAGGATTCTCTTCACTTCTCTTTAAAGTACACAAAGGCGGGGACCTCATACCATCAAGAAAGCAGCGCGGGAGCAGAGCATGTCCTTTGGACCGGGGTCCCTGCGCCAAGAAGCTCCTAGTCCAGGGGAACACTGATGAGAAGGCCAACACAGAGAGAAAGCCTTCCCCTGGAGCTGACACCCTGAATTTGGACTTTTAGCCTACTTTGACTATGAGGAAATAAACCTCTCTTCATTAAAACCATCCACTTGTGGTATTTCTGTTGTAGCAGCACTAGATAACTAAGACAGAATTTGGTACCGAGAGAGTGGGGTTCTGCTCTAACAGATACCTAAAATGTGGATACAGTTTTAAAACTGTGAATGGATAGATGTGTGGCAGTGACAGAGGACCAGCAGCAGCACAGAACCTAGGGCAGCAAAGAAGCAGCTGCAGCAGAGAACCAACAGCAGCAAAACCAGGAGACCAGTGCCAGACGGCACTGGAGCCAACCCACGGAGCAAGAGAGCTGAGTGCCTGTGCGGGGGAGGCTTCCTGGCAGAGTGGGGTGCCGCCGGGCACTTACTGGTTGGAGCTACTGAGCTTTGGAACACTTGCCCCAGCAGGGTACATGCGGGCTTGAGGCCCGAGGGCCGAGAGGCCTTAGGAAGTAGAAGCTGAAGAGACAAGGGACACAAAAAGCCAAGCTCCTTCAACCTCAAAAGGTATGGCCATGACCTCAGGGGTTTCAAAGGGTGGAGTGATGGCCTCTGGTGTTTCTAAGGGTGGAGTTGTCACTCCGATGGACTAGGAGAATGGTGCACCTAAAGCCAAGGGAGCAGAGTTGCTGTCCCAGTGGGCCTGTAAGGCGGAGCTAAAGCCCAGGGCTGAGGGGCCTCCACTCAAAATCCAGAGACTGTGGCCAATACCTAGAGTCTGGAGGGCAAGGCCATTGTGTAAATCATCTCAGAGAACAGAGGATTATTTTCAAAGCCTTGACGGCTAATGTAATGTGTTCTGCTAACTTGCTTGGTGCCTGTTATGCCTTCTTTCCCTGCAATTTCTCTCATTTGTAATGGAAATGTCTAGCTTGTGCCTGTTCTGCCATTGTGCCTTTGGAAGCTGATAACTTGTATTCTAGATTTCACAGGTGAAGAGGAATTTTTGGATTTTGGACTTGGAGTTAAGACTTTTGCTATGATATGATGGGGTCAATATGTTTTCCATGTTGCAAGGATGTGATTTTTTGGGGACCAAAGGGTGGAATGTAATGGTTTGAATTATGTCCCCCCAAAAATGTGTGTACCAATTTGGCTAGGCCATGATTCCTGCTACTGTGTGATTTTCTTGTATGTTGTAAACCTGCCTCTATGATGTTAATGAGGGAGGATGGGTGG
>NW_004444059.1:6477040-6509896 GCF_000243295.1 Trichechus manatus latirostris | reverse complement strand
AGTGAGACAGGGGGGCCTCATACCATCAAGAAAGCAGTGCCGGGAGCAGAGCGCGTCCTTTGGACCGGGGTCCCTGCGCTGAGAAGCTCCTAGTCCGGAGGAACACTGATGAGAAGGCCAACAGAGAGAGAAAGACATCCCCTGGAGCTGATGCCCTGAATTTGGACTTTTAGCCTACTTTGACTATGAGGAAATAAACTTCTCTTCATTAAAACCAAAAAAAAAAAAAAAAAAAAAGTACACAAAGGCACATTGGTTGCGACCTCCTTAAACACATTTTGCTCTAAGGAGTAATTCACACTTGTTGAAACTAATCTGTTCAATCCATTAAATCACTGAGAGAGAGAACAGTGGTCAGAAGTGTTAGTCCAGGCATGTGCTACTGTGTGACCTCATCTGTCTGCTTTGGATTCAGAAAAGTTTCCTGTCTGGGTATGAACTGCTTCTTTGCACTTGGCTTGAATTCCAAACCCCAGGTTCTTTCTATAAAATTTATACTCTGCTTCTGATTGTATCTTCTCTCCATGTGGGGACTTTGAGTATAGCCTTCCCCTTTAACTCCAACCTGAATACAGAACTGTGATCCTGCTACCCCTGTATATACCCCGACCATGCTTCTGCTTATGCACGTTGAATCATTTGGCCCTATGAACAGCATTGAGCACAGTATTTTTCATTTTCTTCCTTGAGGGTATAGAAGAATAAGAGAGAGGTTGGGTTACAGACCAAGCTGATATGGCTGCTTTAGTTCATGTAACTAATTGATCTTATTTGAAGAGGTAATCATGTCATGTCAAATGTGAATAAAGTAACTGAAGAGATGGTGATCAGGGTGGTAGTGGGAGGTTATTTAGTTCGTGGGAAAGTGAACGTCGATCATTTAGAAAAAGGAATAATGGTAGTTTTATTTATATTATGTGAAAATAATAAGAATTCAAATGAGATAGATTTTCTGGGTTAGATATAGTGCAATTGATATAATAATAGTTTTCCTACCGCCACCCTGAACCTAGGCATGATCTAACAGTGGAAAGTTTATCTAAATTTTACTATTAGAAAATTCTACTGTCTTTCCTAATAGTCTTATGTTAATTTAGAGCCTTTCTGAGTTTTCAGAAATTAAGGCAGTATTAATAGGCAACAGCTATCTATGCCTCTGACAGCTTCTTGAAAATACTACCATTATTTTACAATGACTTTATACAAGGCTATTAATTATAGGCTTCCTATTTGTTCTTCTCATTTAAAAAGAAAAGTAAAAATTCACTCAAGATCCATTTTGGTAGCTCAAGGTATTCAAAAAGCCCCATAATTTTTATGGGTGAGGTAAGGGTCTTAATTAATCTTTTTCTATATGGATATCCAATTGTCCCAGCACCACTTGTGGAAAAGATATTCCTTTCTCCATTGGATTGCCATGGGACTTTTGTAGAAAATCAATTGGCCAGAAGTGGAAGGGTTTATTTCTGGACTCAAAATTCTGTTCCATTTTTCTATATGTCTATCCTTATGCCAATACCGTACTCTCTTAATTACTCTAGGTTTATATTAAGTTTTGAACATCAGTTAGTGTAAACATTAAAAGAAGATGGAAGGAATACACAGAATCACTGTACAAAAAAAAAAGGTCAATGTTCAACCATTACGGGAGGTAGCATATGATCAAGAACTGATAGAACTGAAGGAAGAAGTCCAAGCTGCACTGAAGTCATTGGCAAAACACAAGGCTCCAGGAACTGATGGAATACCAACTGTCATGGTTTGAATTATGTCCCCCCAAAAATGTGTTTATCAATTTGGCCAGGCCATGACTCCTGGTACTGTGTGGTTTTCCTGTGTGTTGTAAATCCTGCCTCTATGATGTTAATGAGGGAGGATGGGCGGCAGTTGTGTTAGTAAGGCAGGACTCAGTCTACAAGATTGGATTGTATCCTGAGGCAATGTCTTGAAATATAAAAGACAGAAGTGAGCAGCGAGACGGGGGACCTCATGCCATCAAGAAAGCAGTGCCGGGAGCAGAGCGCGTCCTTTGGACCGGGGTCCCTGTGCAGAGATGCTCCTAGTCCGGGGGAACACTGATGAGAGGGCCGAGAGAGAGAAAGCCTTCCCCTGGAGCTGACACCCTGAATTTGGACTTTTAGCCTACTTTGCTGTGAAGGAATAAATTTCTCTTTGTTAAAACCATCCACTTGTGGTATTTCTGTTTTAGCAGCACTAGATAACTAAGACACCAACTGACCTGTTTCAATAAACAAATGCAATGCTGGACGCAGTCTCTCGTCTATGCCAAGAAATTTGGAAGATAGCTACCTGGCCAACTGACAGGAAGAGATCTATATTTGTAAGGAAAGGTGATCCTACAGAATGTGGAAATTATCTAACAATATCATTACTATCACATGCAAGTAAAATTTTGCTGAAGATAATTCAAAAAAAGTTGCAGCAGTACATCAACAGGGAACTGACAGAAATTCAAGCCAGATTCAGAAGAGGATATAGAATGAGGGGTATCATTGCTGATGTCAGATGGATCTTGCCTGAAAGCAGAGAATACCAGAAAGATGTTTACCTGTGTTTTATTGACTTTGCAAAGGCATTTGACTGTGTGGATCATAACAAATTATGGTTAATATTGCGAAGAATGGGAATTCCAGAGCTCTTAATTGTGCTCATAAGGAACCTGTACATAGACCAAGAGGCAGGTGTTCAAACAGAACAAGGGAATACTGCATGGTTTAAAATCAGGAAGGATGTGCCACAGGGTTGTATCCTTTCATATACTTATTCAATTTGTATGCTGAGCAAATAATCTGAGAAGCTGGACTGTATGAAGAAGAACGCGACATCAGGATTGGAGGAACCTGCGTTATGCAGATGATACAACCTTGCTTGCAGAAAGTGAAGAGGACTTAAAGCAGTTACTGATGAAGATCAAAGACTACAGCCTTCAGTATGGATTACACCTCAACCTAAAGAAAATAAAACTTCTCACAACTGGACCAATAAGCAACATCATGATAAATATTGACCTTGTCAAGGATTTCATTTTACTTGGATCCACAATCAACACCCATGGAAGCAGCAGTCAAGAAATCAAACGACGCATTACATTGGGCAAATCTGCTGCAAAAGACCTTTTTAAAGTTTTAAGAAGCAAAGATGTTACTCTGAGGACTAACGTGCACATGACCGAAGCCATAGTATTTTCAATTGCCTCATATGCACGGGAAAAGTGGAAAATAAATAAGGAAGACTGAAGAAGAATTGATGCCTTTGAATTATGGTGGTGGCAAAGAAATTTGAATATACCATGGACAATCAGACGAAAAAAACAAATCTATCTTGGAAGAAGTACAGGTAGAATGTTGCTTAGAAATGAGGATAGCAAGACTTTGTCTCAAGTACTTTGGACATGTTATCAGGAGGGACCAGTCCCTGGAGAAGGACATATGATAAAGAACAGGCGGTACTGAAAGAAGTCCAAGCTGCGGTGAAGGCGTTGATGAAAAACAAGGCTCTAGGAAAAGTAAAAAAAGTGGTAAAGTAGAGGGTCAGCGAAAAAAAGGAAGACCCTCAAGGAGATAGGTTGACACAGTGGCTATAACAACGGGCTCAAACATGGTAACAATTGTGAGAATGGCACAGGACCAGGCAGTGTTTCATTCGGTTGTACATAGGGTCACTGTGAGTCGGAACCAACTCAACGGCACCTAACAACAGCAGTCTAGTCCTCTAACTTTGGTATTTTTCAGATTATTTTGGCTATTCTTAGTTCCTTGCATTTCCATATACATTTTAGGATCATTGTGAATTTCTGTAAGACTAAGCCTGCTGGAATTTTTATAGGACCTGCATTGAATCTATAGATCAACTTTGGAAGAATTACCAGGATTAATAATATTGAATCTTCCAATCTATGAACATGCAATGTCTCTTCATTTATTTAAATCTTTTTTAATGTCTTTCAGCAATGTTTGGCATTTTTCAGTGTACAAAGTCTCACACTTCTTTTGTTAAATTTATTCCTGAGTATTTTGTTCTTTTAAGATGCTATTATGAATGAAATTGTTTTCTTAATTTCATTTTCCTATTGTTTCTTGCTAGAGGAATGCAACTGCTTTTTGTATAGTGATCTTGGATCCTGTGACTTTGCTGAACTTGTTTATTCTAGTAAAAAAACTTTTTGTTGTGGATTTCTTAGCATTTTCTATATATAGAATCATGTTGTTGACAAATAGACAATTTTTTTTCCTTCCTTCTCAATCTAAAAGGCTTCTTATTTCTTTTTCTTGCCAGATTGCACCGGCTAGAACTTCTACTATAATGTTTAAGAGGTGACAGTAGAGATCTTTGCCTTATTCCCAATTTTAACCTAAACTAACCTCTTGCCATCGAGTCAATTGAGACTCATGGCAACCCCACATGTTTCAGAATACAACTGCACTTCATAGGGTTTTCAATGACTGTACTCTTAAGGAAGTAGATCACTTAGCCTTTCTTCCACAATGCTCCTAGATGGATTTGAACCACCAACCTTTCTGCTGGTAGCTGAGAGCAAACTGTTTGTGCCACCCAGGGGCCTTATCCTCCGTCTTAAAGAGAAAGATTTCAGTATTTCACCGTTAAGTATAATGTTAGCTGTAGGTTTTTCATAGATGACCTTTATCAGGTTGAGGAAGTTACCTTCTATTCTAAATTTACTGAGGGTATTTATGATGAATACATGTTGGGTTTTGTTAAATTTTTTGGGGGGTAGGTATTGAGCTGATCATGTGCTTTTTGTCCTTTACTAAAGTGATATATTAATTGATTTTTGGATGTTAAACCTGATCTTACTGGGATAACTCACATTTGGTCATGGTATATAATTTTTTTTATACGTTGCTGGATTTAGTTTGTAGTATTATGTTGAAGATTTTTGTGCCTATATTCACTAGGGATATTGGTCATAGTTTTCTTTTTTTGTGATGTCTGTCTGGCTTTGATATTAGGATAATGCTGAAGTCATAGAATAAGTTTAGAGTGTTCCCTCCTCCTCTATTTTCCGGAAGAGTTTGTGGAGGATTGGTATTATTTCTTCGTTAAATATTTGAAAGAATTTTCTAGTGAAGCCGTCCGGGCCTGGGCTTTTCTTTTGGTGTGTGTGTATTTCAATATACTTTGTACATACATAATCATATAATAGACCAAATGCAAGGCAAAAAGCTAATTTCTTCTAAGTTACCGCAAAAGGGCAAGCATGTAAATTCTAAATGCTGAGGCACTTATATTAAACTGTTATATAGAAACATCAAAGCCTTCAGGAAGTAATCAGCCAAGAAATATTTTTAGGGGCTGAAGATACAGAAATAAAAAACAGGTTTTAACCCTGAGAAATTTAACTTCTGGTTGTTATGTTGTTAGGTACTGTCAAGTCGGTTCTGACTCATAGCAACCCTATGAACAACAGAACGAAAAAGTGCCCAGTCCTGTGCCATCCTCACAATTGTTGTTATGCTTGAGCCCATTGTTGCTGCCACTGTGTCAGTCTATCTCATTGAGGGTCTTTCTCTTTTTTGCTCTCTTCTTTACCAAGCATGATGTCTTTCTCAAGGGACTGGTCCCTCCTGATAGCATGTCCAAAGTTCGTGAGAAGTCTTGCCATCCTTGCTTCTAAGGAGCATTCTGGCTTACTACTTCCAAGACAGATTTGTTCGTTCTTCTGGCAGTCCCTGCTATATTCAGTATTCTTCACCAACACCATAATTCAAAGGTATCAATTTTTTTTCGTACTTCCTTATTCATTGTCCAGCTTTCATATGCATATGAGGTGATTGAAAATACCATGGCTTGGGTCAGGTGCACCTTAGTCCTCAAGATGACATCTTTGCTTTTTAGCACCTTAAAGAGGTCTTTGTAGCAGTGGGGTTTTCTTTTTGGCAATATTTTTAAAATGCTAACTTAATTTCTTTGCTTGCTATCGTACGTGTTAGGCCAAATAATGTCCCCTGAAAGATGTCCATGTGCAAATCCCCAAAGCCTGTGAATATGTTACTTTTCATGGCAAAAGGGACTTTGCAGATGTGATTAAGTTAAGGATTTAGAGATGGAGAGAATATCCTGAATAATCCAGGTGGGCCTATGTAATGACAAGGTTTCTTAAAAGTGAAAGAGAGACAGAAGAGGAGATCAGAGTGATGTGCAAAGGAATGGATCCACCTTTGTTTTGAAAATGGAGGAAGGTGTGCATGAGCCAAGGAGTGCAGGCATCCTCTAGAAGCTGAAAAAGGCAAGGAAACAGATTGTCCCTTAGAGCTTCCAGAAGAAACATAATCCTGCTGATATTTTGATTTTAGCTCAGTGAGACTTAAAACCTTTTAGCTCAGGGTTCAACTTCTAACCTACAGAGCTGTAAAATAATAAAAGTATAGTGATTACCAGGGACTAGGAAAGAGAGGGATGGAGAGTTAAAAAAGTTTTAAATAATCTGAATGTTACCTGAGCTTAAATAATCTGAATGTTATTTGAGCTAACTATCTAGATTATGGCATCCTGGTGGTGCAGTGGTTAAGAGCTTGGCTGCTAACTAAGAGGTCGGCAGTTCAAAATCTGTCAGCTACTCCTTGGTAACCCTATGGGGCAGTTCTACTCTGTCCTATAGGGTTGCTATGAGTCAGAATCCACTTGACAGCAACAGGTTTGGGTTTTTTTTAATCTAGATTATATAGATATAGATATATGAAATTAATATGTCAGAGTATGATGGAAGAAGTGACACTTCAGATATTTGAATGACTTTTTTTTTTTAAGTTATAGCAATGTTCTGTCAGTCACAGAAAGCATAAAATATGTATATTATGTTATAGACATAAAAATAAATAATCTTACTCTTTTGGAAAGCCACAATAATTTCAAAGAATTATTTGCAGTTGACATACACTAAAATGAAATACACCAAAGTGATGAAACAAACTTTAGGTCTCACGGTTGTAGTGGCTGCTATTAACATTTAACAAATCTGTTGACATGAAAAAATAAGTCACCTGTTCTTTATGCTGACTCAGTCAGAATACCTTAAAAACAAGATCAGTGCTTTCAGGGGGCTGCTGATTATTACAGATGAAGGTAACTTAAATTTGAAGCACATTATCTTCTCTTTCTTATGTGTCAGTCATTGTTACCAAAGGAAAACCTTCACTTCTTCAGAAATACATCTCCTGCTCTTTAAATGGAAAAATAAAACAAAAAACTTAAAAAAAAAAAAAAGTGGGTAATTTTAAGTCACCAAATTTGAGATAATTTGTTGTAACAGGAATACAAAATAAATACATAGACTGTTCATATTTTCTATTCTTTAGTTAATTTTGGTAATTTGTGTCTTTCAAGGAATTTGTCCATTTCATCTAATCTAATTTGTTGGTATAAAGTTGTTTTTAGTATTTACTAATAGTCATTTTAATTTCTAAAGGGTCAGCAGTAATGTCCCCTCTTTCATTACTGATTTTGTTAATGTGTGTACTCTCTCTCTCTCTCTCTGCCTTAGTCAGTATATCTAGAGATTTCTTGCTTTTGTAGATTTTTTCAAAGAACCAACTTTTGGTTTCATTGACTTTTTTTCTGTTTTCTATTGCATTGGTTTCCACTCTGATCTTTATTATTTCTTTCCTTCTGGTTGTTTTGGGTTTTGACTACTCTTATGCTGATTTCTTAAGGTGGGCGTGTAAGTTAATAATTTGATACCTTTCTTCTTTTCTAACAGTCATTAAAATTTATAAATTTGCCTCTAAGTACTGCCTTGGCTGCATTCTATAAATTTTGATATGTTGAGATTTTATTTTAATTCAGTTCAAAATATTTTCTAATATCTTTGTGATTTTTTCTTTGACTCATGGGTTATATAGAAATGTATATGCATGTACATTGCTATATATATAAATATACACACACACATATATACATATATATACACACACACATATTCATATATAAACCAAAAAGAAAAAAACAAAAAAACAAACCCATTGCCACTGAGTTGATTCCAACTCATAGTGACCCTATAGGACAGAGTGGAACTGCCCTACAGGGTTTCCAAGGAGGAACTGGTAGATTCAAACTGCCAATCTTTTGATTAGCTGTCTAGCTCTTAACCACTGTGCCACCAGGGCTCCATATACATATATACATGTATATATATACACACACATATATACATACATATATGTGTGTTGTGGATGTGGATTTCCCAAATTTCCTTTCGTTGGTAATTTCTGACTGACTACTATTGTGGTCAGAGAATGTACTTTGTAGGATTTCTATCCTCAAAAAATTTTTTTTCAGTTTCTTTTTTTAATTGTGTTTTAGGTGAAAGTTTACAGAGCAAATTAATTTCTCAATAAACAATTAATACACATATCGTTTTGTGACATCGTCCCCGCTATGTGTCAACACGCTCCCCTTCTCGACCTGGGGTTCCCCATGTCCATTCATCCAGCTTTCCCATCCCCTTCTGCCTTCTCATCCTTGCTCCTAGGCTGGTGTGCCCATTTAGTATCCTATACATGGTTGAACTATGTGTGTTATTGTTTGTTTTATAGGCCTGTTTAATCTTTGGCTGAAAGGTGAACATCAGGAGTGACTTTAGTCCTGAGTTAAAAGGGTGTCTAGGGGCCATACTCTTGGGGTTTCTCCAGGCTCTGTCAGACCAGTAAGTCTGGTCCTTTTTTGTGAGTTTAAATTTTGTTCTACATTTTTCTCCTGCTCTGTCCAGGACCCTCTATTGTGAAACCTGTCAGAGCAGTCAGTGGTGGTAGCCAGGCACCATCTAGTTGTGCTGGACTCAGTCTGGTGGAGGCTGTGGTAGTTGTGGTCCATCAGTCCTTTGGACTAATCTTTCCCTTGTGTCTTTAGTTTTCTTCATTCTCCCTTGCTGCAGATGGGATGAGACCAGTGGAGTATCTTAGATGGCTGCTCACAAGCTTTTAAGACCCCAGGTGCTACTCACCAAAGTTGGATGTAGAACATTTTGTTTATAAACTATGTTATGCCAATTGAGCTAGATGTCCCCCGAGACCATCGTCCCCAGCCCTCAGCCTTGTAACTCGGTCCTTGAGGGAGTTTGGATGTGTCTATGAAGCTTCTATGACTTTGCCTTGGTCAAGTTGTACTGACTTCCCGAGTATTGTGTTCTGTCTTACCCTTCACCAATGTTATCTATTGTCCCGGTGACGCAGTGATTAAGAACTCAGGCTGCTAACCAAAAAAAAAGTTGGCAGTTCAAATCCACCAGCCACTTCTTGGAAACTCTGTGGGGCAGTTCTACTCTGTCCTATAGGGTTACTATGAGTCAGAATTGACTCGATGGCAGCGGGTTTGGTTTACTGTCTAGTGTTTTTTCCTTCTCCACCTCTTCCCTCCCTCGTAACCGTCAAAGATTGTTTCTTTCTGTGTGTAAACCTTTTCATGAGTTTTTATAATAGTGGTCTCATACAGTATTTGTCCTCTTGTGATTGACTTATTTCACTCAGCATGATTCCCTCCAGATTCATCCGTGTTGTGAGATGTTTCGTAGATTCATCGTTTTTATCGTTGCATAGTATTCCATTGTGTGTATGTACCATAGTTTGTTTATCCATTTATCTGTTGATGGGCACTTACGTTGTTTCCATCTGTTTGCTATTGTGAATAATGCTGCAATGAACATGGGTGTGCATATGTCTATTTGTATGACAGCTCTTATTTCTCTAGGATATATTCCTAGAAGTGGGATTGCTGGATCATATAGTACTTCTATTTCTAGTGTTTTAAGGAAGTGCCATATTGTTTTCCAAAATGGTTGCATTCCCACCAGCAGTGCATAATTCCAATCTCCCCTCAGCCTCTCTAGCATTTGTTTTGTTTTTTTGATTCGTGCCAGTAATTTTGGGATGAGATGGTATCTCTTTGTAGTTTTGATTTGCATTTCTCTAATGGCCAGTGATAGCAAGCATTTCCTCATGTGTTTGTTAGCTGCCTGAATGTCTTTTTTGTGAAGTGTCTATTCATATCCCTTGCCCATTTTTTTATTGGATTATTGGTCTTTTTGTTGTAGAGGTGTTGGATTTTCCAACAGATTTTAGAGATTAGACCTTTGTCCGATTTGTCATAGTCAAAAATACTTTCCCAGTCTGTAGGTTTTCTTTTTACTCTTTTGGTGAAGTCTTTTGATGAGCCTAAGTGTTTACTTTTTAGAAGATCCCAGTCATCCTTTTAAATTTATTGAGACTTGTTTTATTGCCTAATATTTTGTTTATCCAGGAGAATGATTCATATGTCTTGAAAAGAATGTGTATTCTGCTGTTTTTGTACAGAGTGTTCTATTGATGTCAATTAGGTCACGTTGGATGATGGTATTGTTCAAATCTTTTACAACCTTACTGATTTTTTATCTATGTGTTCTATGATTGAAAGTAGGTTAGTGAAACCTCCAACTATTTACTGTTGAATTGTTTATTTCTTCCTCCAATTCTGTCAGTTTTTACTTTCTGTGTTTTGAGCTCTGTTGTTAGGTATGTGTATGTATGCTATTTTCTTCCTGATGAACTGACCCTTTTGTCAGTAGAAAATGTTCCTCTTTGTCTCTAGTAATATATTTTGCCCTAACATCTACTTTGTCTGATATTAGTATCGTCACTCTGGCTCTGCTTGGATGACTGTTTGCATGATATATATTTTCTATCATTTTGCTTACATTCTATTTGTGTCTTTGAATTTAAAGCTTGTCTCTTGTAGACAGCATAGAGTTAGTTCTTGGTTTTTGTGTCTGTGTGTGTGGTAAATATATATGTAATAAAACATTTGCCATTTCAACCTTCTTCATATTTATAATTCAGTGACATTGTGTTCATGTTATGCAACCATCACCATTATCCATCTCCAAAAAATTTCCATCACCCTTAACATAAGCTCAATGTCCCCTAAACAATGAATCTTTCTTTCTCCCTATCTCTGGTCTGCCCCCAGTAACCACTAATAATCTTGGTGTGTATATACTTCCGTATTCTAGATATTTCATATAAGTAGTATCTATGACACAATATTTGTCTTTTCGTGACTTAATCCATTCAGCATAATGTTTTCAAGGTTCATCCATGGTGTAGCATGTTTCAGGACTTCATATCTCCTTATGGCTGAGTAATATTCCATTATATATATGTATATATACATACCACATTTTGTTTATCCATTCATCTACTGATGGACATTTGGGTTGTTTCCACCTTTTGGCTATTATGAATAGTGCTAAAATGAACATTGGTGTACATATATCTGCTTGTTTTCCTGCTTTCTCTTTTGGCTATATACCTAGGAGTGGAATTGCTGGGTCATATGGTAGTGTGGTAGGAGCCCTGGTGGCACAATGGTTAAATGCTTAGCTGCTAATCAGAAGGACAGTGGTTTGAACCCACCAGTGGCTCTGCGGGAGAAAAGACCTGGTGATCTGCTCCTGTAGAGGTTACAGCCTAGGAAACCCTATGGGGCAGTTCTACTCTGTCTTATAGGGTCACTATGAGTTGGAATTGATTCAGTGGCACACAACAACAACATGGTAGTACAGTACTATGCTTAACTTTTTGAGGAACTGCCAGACTGTTTTCCACAGTGCCTGCACCATTTTACGATCCCACCAGCAACAGATGAGGGTTCTAATTTCTCATCCTCACCAATACCTGTTGTTTTCTTTTTTAATTTTTTATTATAACCATCCCAGTGGATGGGATAGATTTTTTTAAACCAGAATTTTTCAGATTTTAGAAAGCTAATATGATATAAATGTCCTATATAGTATAAAAAAACAGTTGCTCTCGTCTTGACTCTAACTTATGGAGACCCCGTGTATGTCAGAGTAGAATTGTGCTCCATAGGGTTTTCAGTGGCTGATTTTTTGGATGTAGCTCACCAGGCCTTTCTTCCAAGGCCCCTCTGGGTGGACTCGAACTTCCAACCTTTTCATTAGCAGCCAAATGTGTTAACCATGTACACTACCCAAGGACTTTGTAACACACCCATTATAATAATAATTAATATTTTTTAGCAAAATATATGAATATTCACACTAAGTGAAATATATAAGGACTATCAATCATCTCACATCAGTTCAGGTCAGGTTTGCCACCAAATGAGTTTATGTAAATTTTGAAATCAACTTTTGGTTTTGAGAGTTTTTTGGAGTTTGGAATTATGAGTATAGGATTGTGGACCTGTATTCCTATTTTCAGGAGTCCCTGGGTGGTGCAGTTAAGTGCTTGACCACTAGCTGAAAGATTTGTAGTTTGAGCCCACCCAAAGGCTCCTCTGCAGACACACCTGGTGATCTGCTTGAGAAAGCTCACAGTCTTGAAAACCCTATGGAGCAGTTCTATTCTGCACACATGGAGTCGTCATGCATTGGAATTGACTCGACAGCCACAGCAACAACAACATTCTTATTTTACAAATAAAGTAACTGGGACCCAGATCGGTCAGGCAACCTTTACAAGAATGTGTTATAGGCTAGTGGCAGGGCTGTGGCTCAAAACTAGGACTTCTATAACTTCACATTACTTTGAACATCTAAAGTTTTATAATGGAATTAGAGAGAAACTGGTATTTGGTTAACAGAAATTTGTCTATAGCAAAATTTCCCGGATTATATATATTCTGTTGAATAGTTTTGAGTTCAGAAACACTGACAATTATTTTCAGGGGCTTTTCAAAATAGTTTGCTACTAATTTAAAACCTACTCAGATAAGTAAAAAAGATCGCAACCAACACAGAAAAATCTTGAGATTCTGATTATGATCAATGCCTTCAGGCATACATCGAAATTCAGAAAAATCTGATTGGGAGGGATTGTATCATCACTCACTCTGAGAAGCTAAGAAGTTTCTGACAACAGTAATATTGGTAATACAAGGACAAAAAAGTGTAGGAGTGGGAATAGGCATTGTCATGCTTGAAGAAACATCATTTCCTCTTGTGTTAGGTGCCATTGATTTTCAACTCACAGTGACCCCATGTGACAGAGTAGAACTGCCCCATAGGGTTTTCTAGGCTGTAATCTGTATCTTCCTTGGAGCCACTGGGTGGCTTTGAACTACAAAGCTTTCAATTAGCAGCCAAGTGCTTAACCATTGCGCCATCACGGCTCCTTGAAAATCTATGTGGAAACATTTCAAAGGTTTTATGTATATATCTTAGTGTTGACATAAAATGAGGAAACATTCAATATAAAAACCTTATGTCTTAGGCTGAGTTCTCTGGAGAAGCAAAACCAGTAAAGTGTACAAATATATAGAGAGATTTATATTAAGGAAATAGCTCACGCAGTTGAAGAGGCTGGAACGTGGGTCAGGCTGGAGGCTTCTCCTGATTCATGTAGCTGCAAGGGCTGGCAAACCCAAGGCTGGCAAGTCAGACAGCAGGGCTCTGGCTTACAGACTGTGAAGACCAACAAATCCAAAGATCGGCAGGCAAGATAGCAGGTAAGCTACTAGCTCAAGTCTCATGAACTGGAGGTCAGACAAACAGGAGCCAGCTGCAATATCCAGTGGGAGCAAAAGCCCACCAACCTTGCCAGAGTGTCCACTTATGTTTGATGCAGGCCGCACCCCAAGGAAACTCCCTTTCAACTGATTGGCTACTCACAGCAGATCTCATCATGGAGGTGATCACATCATTATACGACTGCCAAACTACATCATAACTGACAAACCACTGAGAATCATGGCCTAGCTAAGTTGACACACAACCCTAATGATAATAGTCCACCCCTTGTCAACTTGGCACCTGTACACATCTCCTTAAACCATACATAATCTCTGAATAAAGACAATTATAGTCATACTTGCACCTAACATGATACAAGTAACACAAATGCAACCAAAAATGCATTAGCCCTGTTTACATCTTATATTTTATAAGTGAAGAGAATGAAAATATTTGATGCACACATACAAGGCAGAAATACTCCTAACAATTGCAGTCCTCATTTCTGCAACTGCTCACGTGGTCGTAACTGGTATTTAGAACTACCTTCTTCCACCACCCATTCTGTATTCCCTTTGCCCTCAGGAAGCACCTCAGCTGGTTGTGGTACTTTGCCTGGTGGGGTGAACCAAACCTTCATTCCAGAAGGTTCTGGGCCATTAGTAGTCATGTCGGAATTGGGTTGCTGTAGTTTTCTGTTGACTTTAATCACAGGGCATGATGGTACTAAGAGACACCATAAGGGATCTCCTGCATTCCAGAGATACTCTTCTTTGCCTCCATTATGTAATATCAATCTGATTTCCTCTTGGTAATCATGATCAATCACACCAGCCAGTATGGTAACTCCCTTCTTTGCCTGTTGATCCGGAGGCATAAGGAGCCCAAACTGGCACCTTATAAACACATGGTATCATTAGCTGCATATATATTTTCTGTCATTTCTCCTGGGTAGTAAATCTTTATCAAACATTTTATGAGGATGACGTTTACCTATGAATATTCTAATATTTTCAATTACAATATCCTAAACCAAACCCATTGCCATTGAGTCAATTCTGATGCATAGCAACCCTATAAGACAGAGTATAACTGCCCCATAGAGTTTCTAAGGAGCAGCTGGTGGATTTGAACTGCTGACTGTGATGCTTAAGATTGTGTGTCAACTTGGCTGGGCTGTGATTCTCAGTGTTTATATGTGATCACCCCCATGATGGGATCTGCTGTCAGTAGCCAATCAGTTGAAAGGGAGTTTCCTTGGGCCTGTGGCCTGCATCTGAATATAAGTGGATGTTCTGGCTTTTGCCTGCTCTGGATCCTGCAGTTGCCTCCTGTTTGTCTGACCTCTGGTTCTTGGGACTTGAGCTAGCAGCTTATCTGCTGATCTTGGGATTCATGGGTCTTCACGGCCTGTGTGCAAGAGCCCTGCTCTCCGACCTGCCGATCTTGGGTTCACCAGCCCCTGCAGCTACATGAATCAGGAGAAGCCTTGCAGTCTTGCCTACCAATCTTGGGATTTGTTGACTTTCACAGCCTGTGAACAAGAGCCCTGCTCTATAACCTGCCGATCCTGGGCTTGCCAGGCCCTGCAGCTATATGAATCAAGAGAAGCCTCTACTTGATCCACAGACTTGGGATGTTCCAGCCTCTACAATTGAGTGAGCCATTTCCTTGATATAATATTTCTCTCTATAAATATTTATACACTTTACTGGTTTTGCCTCTCTAGAGAACCCAGCCTAAGACACACAACTTCTGGTTAGTAGTCGTAGCATTTAACCACTTCATTGCCAGGGCTCCAGTTACAATATAGGCAACTCTAAATAACTGACAGAAAGTAGGTAGGAAATTACCATTTATGGAGTACTTACTATATGTCAGGAACTCTGTAAATAAGATAGGTATGTCTGTGGCTCTATGAAGTTTACATATTTGTTCTCACTTTTGAGAGGGGGAAAAAGAGATATACGTGTGGATTAGGGGAGAGAACATTCTAAGCAGAGGGGTAGAGTTAGCAAAATAAAGGTCAGAAATGTGATCTTTATAGGTCACATGTGCCTAGATGTGTGAGGGGTTCAGTGAACAGTTTGGTTTACTTGGAACATAGGAAGCACAAGGATAGAAGTGGGGAATATGAAAGAAAGAGATGTAAGGAGTGACCCTGAGTTATCTACAGCCCTTCATAGTGGAAAGAGCATACAGCCACAGATCTGATCAAATTGTGGTTTTACTAATTTCATCTTTGTGAACTCCTTTTAGTTTCTAAGATTCTAACCCTCACTTTCCATCAATAATAAATGGGATAATTTTATCTGACAAGTTTATTATGAGAATTTCCACTATGAAGGGCTATAGATAACTTGGTCACTCCTTACATCTCCTTCATATTTCCCACTTCTATCCTTGTGCTTCCTATGTTCCAAGTAAACCAAACTGTTCACTGAACCCCTCACACCTCTAGGCACATGTAACTTATAAAGATCACATTTCTGACCTTTATTTTTGCTAACTACCACTCTGCTTAGAAAGTTCTCTCCCCTAATCCACATGTATATCTTTTTTTTACCCCTTGAAAAATCAGATATTACTTCTCGTTTTAAAAATGGAATTCAATAAATACACTGCTCTAGCCTAGACAGTTGCACTAAGAAGAGTATTTCTGAGGCTCGCCACAAACACAGCCATGCCAGACAGACAAGGATGATGTGGCAGGGAGTGCTTGGAAGGGGGTGGTGGTCACTGAGGATGGTGTTGTCTTTGACGGTTCATCCGTAACTGTGGTACTGAGAGACAATGCCTTAGCATGATTCCCATAGCTTCCGCTATTCTCCCATTTCCTCAGAGCTGCTAGATCGCTAAACTGATAGTTCATCCCCTCAGATATCTCTTGCATTTATCCTGTGAATTGTGTGTTAGATCCCTGTTTCCTAGGTCACTTGTCCTCCTTTTTTTGGTTTTAGTAGAACATATCTTCTAGTACCTTTTTGAGAAAAGATATTAAAGGATATGTAACTTTTGAGTCTTTGAACAACTAAAACTTTTTTAAACCCTCACAATGGATTGGTAGCTTGGCTAGGTATAGAACTGTGGGTAAAAATCATTTTACCTCAGTATTCTGAAGCAGTTACCCTATTGTCTTCCAGCTTCCCATTTTGCTGTTGAGAAGTCTAATGCTTTTCTTGTAACTGATCGTTTCTGACCTGTTTCCCACCTTACCCCTAGAAGCTTTTAGGTTTTTGTGTTTTGTTGTTGGTGTTGTGAAACTTCATAATGATTTGCCTTGGTGACAGACTTTTTTCACTCATGGTTTAGTATTTAATTAGCTTATTAATGATTTATTGTCTTTCCCGTCAATCTCCTGCCTGAGGTGAACAAGGTTATCTGATGGTATTCTGGACAATAGGGAGGGGAAAGAGACTGCAGTTGTCATGGTTCAGAAAGACGGGGAAGGGTGCGTTTGGTGGTCTAACTGCTCTTTACACAGTACTTCCAGTCAATGATGTTTGTACCTTTTTATTTTTCCAATAACTCAGGTCAAGTAAATTACTTCGTGCCAACAGCTGCTAAGTGGCAACATAGCCACAGGAACCTAGGTTTGTCTGCCAATAGAAACTATACTCTTAACCACTATGCATTACCTTAGTAGTGGGCTTTTGTTTTTCTATCCATATGTGTACCCATATATAGCAAGTATTTTGAACTTAACATTATATACAGAATGCTGTTCCACATCATATAAAATTCTTTAAAAATACCATTTCAATGCTTCCTAATCCTCTATCATTCTGGATGTATCATGCTTTAAGTATTTTGTTGCTGGCATTATTGCCATCTTTTGAGTTTTAAAAACAATATTTATCTTTGTACATAAATGGGTATATTTCCTATTAGAACCTTAAAATAAAACAGAATGTAATTTGTTTTTAAAGAACAGAACAAATTTAGTATTTGATACTTATTGTTAGATTACCCTTCAGAAATGTGCCAATTTACAATACCACAAGTACTTTACCTCACTCTCATCAACAATAAAGTATGTTTCCTTTTTTTTTCTAAAATTAGGTACAAAATAATGTTTCACTGGTTATAATTTATTTAATTAACTAATGAGAAAGAGTATTTTTCATGTTTATCATTTCAATTTTATTTCTGTATATTGTTTATGCCATGAGCCCATTTTCTACTACTGTCTGTGTATTTAGGTATTTCTATAAACTTTTATATATTTTGTGACAAATCTTTTAGTATACAAAAAGTAATAAATGGATGTTCTTTTTATAAAACATTTGAACAGTATAAAAACATACAAAGTAGAAAATTAAAGACTCCATTATCCTATTCCCATGTAACTATTGTCAAAAAGTATGAAACAACTTAGTTATAAAACAAACACATGCAAAAACGAGGCAATTATTACTTTAGGAAAAATGTAATCATAGCACGCTCCTTGGGTCAGGAGCGAAGAGTGTTTATATGGTCATAAAAACAAAAACAACAAATATAGGTTTAACCAAAAAATTTAACATGATCATATTGGGAAGATGGAAGAGAGTATAAGAGGAGTATAAGAGATGGAAGAAAAATTCTCCTTTATGGCCTCAAAGTCAATTAAAAATATATTAGGTAATGAATTAATAGAAATATATGTATATTATTTAGCAATATGTATGTAATGAAACAGTTGAAGAAGTTACGAGTAGTTGCTTCTGGGGAATAGAATTGGGCAGTAAGGCAGTGCAGACGGAAAACTGCTGTGTTTGGTTATAAGCCTTTCAGAGTTACACATTTTACTTTATATTTTATGGGTACTTATAATTTATCCAGATTGCGATAAAGCTAAAAGAAGAAGACAAAATGCCCATATTTAACAACAAAATTCTCTTGAAAATTTTATTAACATTTAATAATAAATCATTCATTTTTTTTCAGCTTTTAGGAAGTTTTTGTTTTAAAGATTAAGGTTATTTCAAAAGTACTCATGTAAACCAATCAGATGTGAATACAGCTTTTATAATGAACCTCCCAAATAAACCTTTGTAATATCTGCTTTCTTTCTTGGGATGACACTAACATTACCAAAATAACATTAAGTTTTCTTATTAAAATTTGCTGTTTTCAGAATTAATGGTTATCAACGAATTCTTGGTTTTTATTACTCTGCTAAGGTAAGATAAAAACATGATATTTTAAAATTATTTTTCAATTTCCTATGAACTATTTTATAGTAAAAAACTATTTGGTAACAAGTGTTCTTATGCTGAAAGTTCCAAAAGTAATCTTTAGTCCCCAAATGAACTTTGTACTCCAAGATTTTTTGTTAATTTTAATGATATTTACATGATATTAATTTTAATCACTAAGTTCCTCCTCGTCACTGAAATATGTGCTTTTCTTTATCCGTGGGCGTCTTGAATCATCTGATGTTGATGGGTTCCCTGAACTGGGTTTCCATTTTTTTTCTTCTTCTTCAATTTTGGCTTGCTGTAATGTGATTCGGACAACAACAAAAAACCAGGAAACTGTTTACTATTGTTTCTGGTATATTACTTTAAAACATGGCAAAAACATACCACAACTGCCATGACTCCTCACCCTCTCATGCCCCTGAAACAATTCTAGTCCATCAGGTGCTGATGTTTTTTCTTTGCCAAGTTCTATCCCAGTCTCACAATATTACTCAAAATGATTTCAGTCACTGTTTGCTAATTAACAGGCACCTGAGATAAAACCTACCTGCCACTCCTGCTAGAGGTGGGAAATGTTATATGCGATAAGACACTAGTTAATTAAAAGGAAAAATAAATTGACATACGCTTTTATGATGTCAACACAAAATAACTGGCTACATAAAATTAGGAGATTGTATATCCTTTTCCAAAACATGCTTCATATATTTGTATCAGGTCCTTCAATGGTCAAAACTCTGTTTTTGGTTTTGTTTTGAAGTTTTTCTTTTTTAAAAATGCCTTTCACTTAAATTATCTTTTCTATTGGCTAACCTCACTTCAATCAAATAGTTTCGCTCAATTCCATTATGAAAACAGTTTAAGACATTAAAGGTATTACTGGGCCCTTAAAATCTAGAAAGAACCAATGGGAACTTTTCCATCACACTTGTCTGATGATCTTGGATAAATAATAGCCTGTTTCTGAAAGTTTAGCCGGTGAAGTGAAAAGACAAGGGTTGCCATGAGGAGATTATCAACAAAGTATGCAAGGAACATAAAACTATTAACTCAAGGCAGCTATGGCATGGTCTGTTTCAAAGGAAATATTTAGTACCTGGAAAGCTATGGCTTGACTTAGACTGTCAAGAGCAGGATCTTCCCCTTCATTGTCACTTTCTTCTACTTCCTCACTAAATAATTAAAAAAAAGAACGCTCTCAACTTCAGAAGACAGACGCAACATAATACTGTATTCGGTAAGAGTTGATATACATACATTTGTTCTTCTGGTTCAGAGATTTTCTTTTTTTTCTTTTTCTCCTTCTTCTTTGGAGGTTCACGTTCTCCAAGCATATTTTTAGGACAGGCATAACTTAAGTGACCATTTTCCTTTTGTTTCCCATGAAAAAAGGAAAAAACAATACTAAATTTGTGGTTGTTATTAACAGAAACTTGCCTGGTACCCTAAGACTAAAACATTTTAGAATTTAACAAAGAATACTGTCACACTGGGAATCTACAAAGAGATTAATAATAAAACCCATTACTTTAGTATTCAGAAGTTTCACTAAAAACGTAAAAGAAGTATTCTTCCCTCAAACACTTTAAATCTCAAGATTCAGGGTCTGATAAAAACAATTCAAAATTTAAATGGACCATCTACCTTAAATGCAAAAATTTTAAGTTATTATTTGATAAAATGTAGATAAACCTATTCCTGTTAATTACACTTTTAAAAACAAATGGAAAATTTTAGGTCTTCCTCACTTTTCCTACTAATTAATTTCATTTTGTTCCTTTCATATCAATGAACTAGACCTGCAATGTCCAATTATGGTAGCCACTAGCCACATGTGGAGACTGACGACTTGAAATGTGACTAGTCTGAATTGATATACACAGTAAGGGTAAAATACACATTGGATTTTGAAGACAAAAAGAAAAAGTAAAATATCTTAATACTTTTTAAAATACTGATTATATATTCAAACGATAATGTTTTAGATATACTGGGTTAAATAAAAGATATTAAAATTAATTTTCACCTGTTTGTTTTTTCTTAATGTGGCTACTAGGAAAATTAAAATTACATATGTGGCTTGCATAGCTGGGCTAGACTTTTATTCATAATGGGCCATAATATTGTTTGAGTTGTAAACCCTAATTACTCTGAACTATAATCCATACGTTAGCTCACTAAAAATACATTTAAGAGGTAATATGTGAGAGTGGGGGTATGGGGAGAGACCAAGCCAAAATCAGAACAACAGAAGAGAAAAAAAATTATGCTTTTCAAGCATATCTGACAAAGCATCAAATAGACTGTGTACTTTGTATACTTGGGAAAACATGGCTGAACCTAAAAGGTGCTACTATGGATGAACTGTCACATTCAGGGGCCTGGTAGAGAGAATGTACTTGGAGAAGCATTTTCTAAACTTGCTTTCTGGAATAATGGTATACCAAAAAATGTTAACATACCCCATTAAAAAAAGGGCTTTAATAGTAAAATAACCTTGGGAAAAATCAATTTTTTTGGGGGGGGAAACTTAAAGAAATACAGAAATACACAGTATAATACAACAAATCTATGGATCCATAAACCAAAATGAACAGATTAACAGATTCATCCATTTCTCAGATAATATTTACTGCGAATATGAAGATACATACTAATCTGACCGTAAGTATCCCCTCCCTCCTTTTTTTAAAACAAAACTCAGGACTTAGGACACAGTTCCTGTAACATTTACTTGAGAGGTTTCAGAATCACAAGAATTGACAACTACTAGGTACCCAGGTTCTTGCTTCCTCACTCTATCCATCCGTCTGTCCATCCGTCCATCTGTCTTACCTTTCTTGGAGGGCAAGGGGTGATAGTGGGGGAAAGGACCCAACCCATTTCCTTGTATCCTCTACTTGGTTTTGTAGCCAGCACGATGTCTTTCAGCAATCCTCTCCCCAGCTCCCCATTAATACCTCTGGGCTCTGCTTCTTAAATATTTCATAGTCATTTTGGAAACTGATAGCAATAAGATCCAGACTGAAGTTCTCCTGATACCATTATGGGCCATGTGCAAAATTGTTCTGTGGCTTTGTATCTCTTCCCATCACCCAAATTTTAAATGGATAGGATAAATGATGATGAAAACTAGATAAGAAAATTTGGGGACAGTTCAGTCACAAAACATTAACAGCACTAATAGGGAAAACCAAAAACTTTCCAAGACAATACCCCATAGATAATGATTCATATGATAATGTTTGTACTGAATGCCAATGCTTTAACATTGGTAAGATGTTCAGAAACAGGCAGTATACTATTAAAACAAAAATTTATGAGTTGCTGAAATCTTTCAAGACAATGATATCTGACTGTTTTAGTGCTAAGTATGCAAACATGTAAATAATTAGTCAAAAACTTTTTAACCTAACATTTTTCAAAAACTTAGAAGCCAGAGAAAATAGTGCACTATATTATCCAACGCAGGTGATCTTCACACACTACATTTCAATTGCGTTTACTTAGATGTGCCCAGAATCCCTAAGTAAAACAACTTTCATAACCCAATTTTAGCCAGTCAGAAGTTTTGGTGAGCACAAATAAAAGACTAAAATAAAAATATCCTAAATGGTAATATCATAAATGTTGCAGAAACTGTGTCTAAAGCCCTGAGTTTTGTTAAAGACATGAAAAATTCCATTAAGTTTTAGGTTTACTCACCCCACATTCATAACACTTAGATTTATCAAAGTAGTGTCGCCTTCGGATGAACTCAGCTGCTCTTCCATTGTCGATAGCAATGCTTGCTTTTATCATTCTACCAAATAACTAAACCAAAGAAAAACGTAAATGAAGGATGTATTTCACAGAAACCTTACAGTTATTTGATCCCATTTCCTTAAATCTTTAATTCCATTTTATATTTTTGCTTATTTTGGTGGTTGCCTACTTAAAACCAAAAAAAAAAACCACTGCCATCAAGTTGATTCTGACTCACAGCAACCCCAACAGGAAGAGTAGAACTGCCCCATAGGGTTTCCAAGGCTGTAATCTTTATGGAGCACACTGTCATATCTTTCTCCCAATGGGTCTGAACCACCGACTGTCCAGTCAGTAGCCAACTGGTTAACCACTGTTCCACCAGGCCTACTTACGTGTGACAAATTCTATCCTGTAGTAATTTCTTGGATTCTACCAATGTTTTGGGAACCCAATACAGTTCTGGTATCTTTTGTATTCACTAATCTAGATACCCTCAAAATCTACTGCTATCCGTCAATCTTATTGCCCTCTGCATCTGTACGTTTTTGGCCTGAGGGAGCACAAAGGCTTTGGGGTTAAAATTTTGGGAATAAATGGCTTACCTGTTTGTTGTTTATTGCCCTGGTACAGTTTTGTGCAGATTCTTTATCCAAAAATAAAATAAATGCAACCCCTTTACTCTTCCTGGTATCTTTATCTTTCATTATAGTAACCCTTAAAGTATAAACAAATAGTTAAAAAAGAGGCAGCAATAAACAAACAGTATTAATAAATCCTTAGGAAACTCAAGCTTTAAAAAAATAGTTACACAATAAAAAATTTATGAAGTAAGAGAAATAAATTCATTCGACAAATCAGCTATCTCTTTAGTCATGGGACATCAAGAAGAATGAAAATGAGCAAATCTGATATTGATATAACACAAGTGAGCACAGCTATGATAAGCAGTATCAGATAAATCAAATATTAATAGAAGGAATAATCAGAAAGTAGAAGGATGAGGTAAAGAGATCACAGAGACAGTGGAATCTTGAAGAATAAGCATGATCCCTCTTCTATACTAACTCCCTCATCTTGCAAAAAACAAAAATCCCAAAAAACTGAGGTATTCCTTTCTAGACAAAAAGTACAATGGATTACTTAAATTGTTTTACTTCTTTAGGTTTTAGACTCTAATTATATTACTAATGTTCTTTTCTTTTAAAGAATTTCCGGTTCAGTGGTTCTTAGCCATACCATCCAACATACCTGAGTGATAGGGATGGGGACAGCAGAACACAGAGTATGCTTTTTCTCCTGACCTCTTAACCATTCTTAGTCTTTGAGACTCTTGCTCACTATATGCATCAAACATAGTTTAAACAATAATGTTCAACAGGGCTCCTTGAAGAAATGGCTGATTCTAGGTCTGGGGCTGGGTAGGTACAAGATGAGCTTAGAACATCTTGTTATTCCAGAAAATAAGAGCTTGGAGGGGGCGGGGAAAATGGGACATGTCACAAGAACACAGAGCCAGCTTAAAGGAGCTACAAGTAGCCAAATCTACGAAAATTTGAGCACCAAAATAATTAAGTAATGAATTATAAACCACAGAAAAAAGTAGGCATTCCAATCATTCATATGATAATAAATGTTGTTATTGTGTGCCATCAAGTTGATTCCAACTCATAGCCATCCTATAGGACAGAGTAGAACAGCCTCAGAGGGTTTCCTAGGCTGTAACCTTTATGGGAGCACATTGCCAGGTCTTTTTTCCTGCAGGGCCGCTGGTGGGTTCAAACTGCCAACCTTCTGGTTAGCAGCTGAGTGCTTAACCACTGTGCCACTAGGGCCCCTCCATAAGAAATAAATAAGCAGGAAGAAAGGAAGGCTCTTACTTATAGCAGACTGCTGAGGGGTGACTGGTGAATATGAAGGAGTGCTGGAGTTGGAAAATCATTTTGCAAAAATGATGATAAAGACTGGATCAGGCCAGAATCATCAACAAATGTTAAATCATAAAATGAGGAAAAATAAAGGGGAGATATATTCTTTAAAAAATGTCAGTGTCATAAAAAGCAAAGAAAGTCTGTGGAAACGTTCCAGATTAAAGGAGGCTAAACAGTTAAAGCCAATACCTGACTCTAGACTAGAGCCTGTACTAAAGGGGAAAATGCTATGAAGGACATCATTAGGTCAACTGATGAAATCAGGACATGGATAGATTTATTCGAAAGTATTGTTATATTTAAGAGCTGGATAAAGGAAAGACAAAAGAAAAACTGATGGCTTTGAACTATGTGTTGACGAAAAATATCGACTATACCACGAAGAAGAACGAACAAATCTGTCTTGAAAGAAGTACAGCCAGAATGCTTAGAAGCAAGGATGACGAGACTTCCTCTCACATACTTTTGAGATGTTATCAGAAGGGATCAGTCCCTGGAGAAGGACATCACGCTTGGTAAAGCAGAGGGTCGGGTCGCAAAAAAGAGGAAGACCCTCTCAAAGAGATGGATCGACACACAGTGGCTGCAACAAAGAGCTCAAGCATAATAATGATTGTGAGGACGGCACAGGACTGGGCAGTGTTTCGTTCTGTTGTATATAGGGTCACTATGAGTCAGAACTGATTTGACAATACCTAACAACAACAAATACTGAACTATAACATAAATGGAGCATAATGTGTACTTTATAAATTCTGCCAAAGTAAAAGTAATAAAAGAATTAACATCAGGAGGATGAGAGAAGGCGTGGAGGGAAATGTAAGGTGCTAATCACCTTATGTAACATGTGACTGAATTCTGTCCACAAAATTAAAAACTGAAGCATGAAAGAAAGAGCTATATAATGGCTTCTACATTTTAACGGTTTCCATCTCTTTCTTAGTCTAGAAGTTTCTTTAGGAACTAATATCTTGGGGTGAGGAAATATTTATCTCAAGTTCTCATTTTTTAGTTTCACTTCTGTTTTTTCTAATTGTTGAATTAAAACACAATTAATTTTAACTTTTTATTTTATAATAGCATACATAATGTAATCCCATTCCTATACAATCATTTATGTTAATCCATCTTTCTATCTTCTAAATATGAAGAGAGAAATGGTTGTAAGAGTGCCCAAAATATTAACGTTACTTATTTCTGGGTGGTGGGATTTAAGATGATTTGTTGCCTTTCTTTTAGTAACTTTTCTAGTGTGTTTGAATTTTTAAAGACAGTATATTATTCGTATTAATAAAGCTATTATTTTAAAATAACTATTAATAAATTCACACAGCTACATTTTAAGAAACTAAAAAAAAAAAGTACTGTTATCAATATAAATTTATGAAGTTAATAACCATACTATGGTTACATGAAGAGAATATTCTTATTTTTAGGAAATACACACTGAAGTATTTAGGAGTAAAAGGCAATGATGTTTGTAACTTGTCCTCAAGTGACTCACAAAAACAAATTGTGTATGTATACACACACACATAGACACATTTACATCTGGAGAGAGTGAAAATGATACAGCAAATGGTCAATCTGGATAAAGGGTATCTTAATGTTCTTTGTACTATTTTTGCAACTTTCTATAAATCTGAAATTATCTAAGTTAAAAAAAGTGACAATATTGGAGACAAAGATTAATAATTGTCTAAAACCTGAATTACAGGATTCCAATAGAAAAGAGGGTAAGAATGAAAAAATAAAGTTTATACAAAATTACATTTCAAAATTATTCTATTTAGATTTGGGTTTAGGCACACATACAGTCATAGGAATGAAACTGGTGAAAAGATGCCACCCATATTAAGGAATAACTTATTTCATTAAAATAGAAACGTAAGTTGAAATAATTTAGGGAAAAATAATCAAATACAATACTTGTTGCCGTCAAGTCAATTCCGACTCATAGTGACCTTATATAGGCAACTAAAATGTTATTGGGCTTGGAAGGAAAGAGGAAAAGTGAAGTACTTGACAAGAAGGCTCAAATTTAGACTGGTTAGCTTCAAAGCTACCAGAGGAATTGAGGAGATGCAGGAAAGTTTTTAACAAATACTGAAAGAAATATCAAATTAAACAGTTGCTTTAACTTTTTGGAATTCTTCATAATGCTTGTGAAGGGTGGGTGAAATCATAATCTTCCTACCTCCTTTTTAAAATACTATTTCAGAAGAAGTGTTAGCTTTCTAAGTCATTTTAGCTTATAATTCCTCTCATCTGTCCCCTTTTCCATTCCTGCTACTTTTTTTTGTCTATTGTGTCATTACTGTTTCAACAGCCTATTCTTACTGGTTCCCTTGATGTTAATTCTCTTATATACTAGTACAAAAGTCTTCTAAATAAGGAATAAATAAAATCACATAATTCCTTTCTTCAAAAATCTTTGGTGTTTCCAACCACGTATTATTTTGGCCCAGCAATCAAGACCCTCTATGATATGGTTCCCACCTCCTTTATCTTTCACTACTCTTCTCCACTCACAAATTCTGAGCTCCAGCCAAAATAAACTGCTTAGAAGAGACCAAAGAGTTCTGGCAGCTTTCCTGTCCCTGACCATAGTACTTCCTGAGATGAACTGCACTTCTGCCTTTGGATTCCATGTAATATCTCTAGATCTTTAGAATAAAGTGATTTTTTTGCTTAAAAAAACCCAAAAAAACAAAAAACAAAGACACAAAACAAAACAAACTGCTCAATGTTCATGTAGCATGGCCTATAATTACCCAAATGGTGCCTCTGTTCACATTGCTTCTATCTTCTTTCGCCTCTCAATCTTTGCCTATTAAAATTTTACTCATTCTTCAAGGTGTACATCAAATGTTAGCTTCCTAATCTCCTCAGGCAGAAATAACTTCTGCTAGACTCTACTTAAATTATTTATGTATAAACAATGCCCCCTCTCTTATTTTAATATAAACTCTTTTAAGGCTGTCTTTGTAATCTATATATGCCCAGCTTAATATGTTAAAAAGCTAGATATAAATGGGAAAAGTAGTTTCTCAAAACAAAACAAAACACCACCACCAAACCCACTGCCATGGAGTTGATTCTGACTCATGGCAACCTCGTAGAGGTTACAAAGTAGAACTGCTCCATAGGGTTTTCTTGGCTATAATCTTTATAGAAGCAGATCCCCAGGCCCTTCTTCCATGGTGCTGCTGGGTGGGTTTGAACTGTCAACCTTTAGGTTAGTGTTGTTGTTGTTATGTGCCGTTGAGTCGATTCTGATTCATAGTGACCCCACAGGACAGAGCAGAACTGCCCCGTAGGGTTTCCTAGGGTTTCCTAGGCTTTAATCTTTACGGGAGCAGATTACCAGGTCTTTTCTCCCACAAAGCAGCTGGTGGGTCTGAACCCGACCTTTTGGTTGGCAGCTGAGCACTTAACCATTCTACCATCAGGGCTCCATGCAAACCATCTATGCCACTCAGTGACCTAGTTTGTCAAAAGAGTGCATCTGTTTTTTCATTCATTTGGTCATTCCATTACTCTGTCATCCTCAAGGCCAGGCACTAAGCACCCGTAAGACAGAGGCAGGAAGACGGGTTTTTTAAGTTGCCATATAAAAATTTTATTTAATATACAGTTCAGTTTGTGGTCTGAAATTGCAGAAACTATAAATACAGAATATTTCTGTTCTGTAACTGGTTCCTGAAATGTGGGACATTCTACATATTGGAAGCAGGTTCTATCATAAATGATTTCCTTACACACTTGCTTCTTTTTTTTTTATTAGTGCCAATAATGTTGGGGTGAGATGGTCTCTCACTGTGGTTTTGATCTGCATTTCTCTAATGGCTAGAGATCGCAGGCATTTCCTCATGTGTCTGTTAGCTGCTTGAATAAGACAGGGTTCTTAACCCTCTAGAAAAAGCTTACACATCTACTGAGGGAGACAGACCTAAAAACCAATTACAATACAATTCTTCAGTAGAGATAAGTGCTGCCTGCTTGGTAACACAGAAAAAAAAAAAAATTACAATAAGAATTTAAAGGATAAATCTAGGATGACTGGCATGGGAAAAGAGGTAGATGGTGGCACCATTTCTTGATATAAGGTATATGACGTATGCATTTAATGAAACATTAAGTACATAACCTGATGCGTAAAAAAACCCGTTGCCGTTGAGTCGATTCTGACTAATAGTGACCCTATAAGACAGAGTAGAACTGCCCTACAGGTTTTCCAAGGAGCAGATAGTGGATTCTAACTGCCGACCTTTTGGTCAGCAGTTGAGATCTTAACCACTGTGCCACACTATTCTCAAAATATGGGTATCATTCATAACACTTCCATCTCCTTCACCCAACTCCCATTTACAAAGTAAGTATATCACTAAGTATTACACATCTTACTTTCTAACAATCTCTCAAACCTGACCATCTCTACCTTTTCATCTGCACCATTTTAGTCTAAAGCAGACTGTTGGATTCAAATCTTGTCTCCACCACCAACAATATGACCTTAGGTTTACCGTGTGCCTCAGTTTCTTCACCTATAACATCAGGATAATTACAGCACCTACTTTATAAGGTAGTTGGGAGAATTAAAGGAGGAAATATATTTAAAATTAGAAAAATGCCTAGCATGTAATATGGGCTTATTAAGTGTTAGATATCATCATCACTAGTGTTTTAATTGATGATGACTATTGCTGGAAATTCTGAAGACCCAAAAACTAACCCAGAAGCATTTTTGATGATTTTAAGTAGAGAAGTAGTTTAAAAGACATTAAACATCTCAAGATGCAAATGAATTTCAACTGTTTAAAATTAATTCATGGAAAGCTAGAATAAAAATAACTAGCCAAGATAAATATGCTCTAAATTCTTGGGATTTTAAATATATACCCGAATGTGTCATAAAGTATTGGTTATAATATAGACTGACAGAATTTTGCTTTTACTTCTGTGCCCCATAATACATTTCTGATTTATTATAAAATAGTGAATTAAATATGAGAATCTCAAGTTCCTTTTATTCCTTCTTAAATAATGGATATTATCATTCATTACCATTTCTGTATGTTTCTAGTATTTCCAACTCTTAAGTTTTCTATGAAGGCAGAGAATATGTTTTCTATTTATTTATCGGTCTCGTAAGCATTTTGCATGTCATATATATTGAAATATTTGGTTTTACATTCTACTTGTTTTGCAAACGCTAACCCACTTTTAGTATATTTTATAACACTTTCGAGTAATCAAGATATTTGTTTAATCAGAGACTTTAATTTATGTCTTATACTGAATAACAGAATTTGTTATAGTTCTTAGCAATATTGTAAAAAATTACAGAAGTTTACATTTTTCATGCTATATAATGAAATACCATGAAATCATTAAAAATGAGGATGTTTCTTTGTCGTACCTGGAAAGATATTCATGATATGTCAAGTTAAAAGAAGACAACGTATAGTCTTTTAAAAAAATTGTCTACGTGTGTTTATGAACATAGAAAAACATCTGCAATACCTAACAATGTTAACAGTAGTATTTTTATTTTCTTCGTTATATCAAGTATCTGTTTTATAACAAAAAAAATAGTAAATCAATTTCCATTTTAAAAAATATCAGACAGGCAAATTCAGATAAATTTTTAAATGAAGTTCCAAAATTCAATGTGAATACTTACTTTACAACTTTGCCATACTTGGAAAATATCTGAAACAAAAGACCACATAATAATTTCCAATTTAATTCAAAATCATAAAGAAATTACATTTTCAGGTTGTCACAATAACCAAATTCTTTGTTATAGTTTACAAAGTTTTCACCTCTAGTCTATAAGGAGACCCTAGGAAAAAGATTTTTTTTTGGTAACTCTAATAATATTCTCATTGTTGTTTTAGTCACATATATCTTGCTCAGTTCCTAACTGTCTGTCAGTGGAGTGGATACAGAGAAAACAATACTCTACATGTGTGGTAGATTTCAGGCACACACTGGACCACCAGTGTTCCTGTGGTATATCCATGGCAGCTATCAATCCCACCATGACTCCTAGAGAAACCTTGAACTTCAAATAAGTATGTTATAGACTATCACTATCCTTACACTACCATCACCCCAACAAACACTGTTTTAGAACACAGATCCTTAGACTGCTTATTAAACAAAGCATAAAACAAAAAAAGCTTCTATAATGAAAAATCAATTTCCTTCACAGACCTATTTGAAATTTCCTACACTCTCCCTCTCCCAGTTCCTCAACTCACTATAATTTGGCTTTGATTCTTCCCACTCCAAGAAATGTGCTTTCAATCAATGGTTGCCAAATCCAATGAACACGCATTTTGCTCCTCATTTTACCTGATCTCTCTACATATACACTGTGGATCCTTCCTTTCTCTTTTGAAATCCTCTTGTCTGCTGCAGTGACAGTAACTTCTGGTTTTGTTTCTATTTCTCTGACTGTGCCTTCAAGTCTTCCTCATAGGTTCTTCTTCTTTCAATAATCCTGTAAGTGTTGGCAGTCCCCAAAGTTTTTTTTTATGGCTTTCTTAACACTTTACACATTCCTTGGGTGATCACCCACATTAAGAATTGTTGTCATGTGCTGTTGAGTTGATTCCGACTCATAACGGCCCTATGTGACAGAGCAGAACTGCCTCACAGGGTTTCCTAGGCTGTAAATCTCTATGGGAGCAGATTGCCAGGTCTTTTTTCCCATGGAGCAGCTGGTAGGTTCGAACCAGTGGCCTTTTGGTTAGCAGCCAACCGCTAACCATTACGTCACCAGGGCTCCTCTGCATTAGAATTACCACCTATATGTCTTCCAGATCGCCTGGGCTCTAGATCCATAGTTTCAATTGACTACTAGACATTCCACTTGTACCTCAAATTTAAGGTTTCCGAAGTTGGTCACCATCTGCACCAAAACCTGATTCTCCTCCTGTATTCTCTAGGTCATCACTAACCATCTAGTCAACCAAAACAGAAAGTTCAAATCACAAAGGTTCTCCCTTCCTCACTCTCCATATTCAATTAGTTATCAAATCTTATCAATTTTATCTTCCTAAAAAACAAACAAACAATCAACAATCGCCTATCCTTATTGTTACGAATTCCAAGTTCAATGAGGTCAAGGTCAAGGACCATAACTCCAGTACTTACAAGAGTATCTTGTCATAGTGGGTTTTCATTAAGTTATTAACATAATATTAATAAATGCTACTTGGTCCAGATGCTGGATTACTTCAATAAACTTCTCAACTGGTCTCTGCCACTTCTGTGTAAGCTATAAAGAAATACTTGTTCTCTGAATATATCGAGTTCTCTTGTCTTGGCATTTTATATATGCTTTCCATTTTCTTAACATTTCAGTTCTCTCCCTTGTTATCTATTGTTTCTCAAAACTCAGCTCAAGGGTCAACATCTTCAGGAAGTGTTCCAAGACCTAAATAAGCAAAGTGCCTACTACTTGTCTAGCATATAATAGGTGCTCAATGAAAGACTGCTAAATGAAGGCATGAAGGGCATTATGTCATTAGACTGTGAGCTCCTTGTTAGGAGGAAGGCCTCAATCTCCTCTGTATCTCCAGCACCTAGCACAATACCTAGCAAACAGAAACTCCTCTATATTTCTTGTTTTCATTATTGCCAACAGCTTCCTAACTGGTCTCCCTGCTTCTTCTTCCCTTAGCTCTCCATACCTATCGCCCCCTACTGAAGTTTATTTTCAACCAGCAACCAGGGAGCGCTTATTAAAATGCAATGTCATTTCTCTGTTCAACACGTCCTAATGGCTTCTCATTTCACTCAGAGTGAAAGCCACAGTCCTTACCACGATTTACATACGCCCCTACAAGTCCTTCTTCCGGATAAGTTTGCCTCTCTGACTACCCCTCTTCTCTCTGATTTACTCTCTGCCTGATATGCTTGTCCCCTAGATATCTGCATAACTGGTTCTTACTAGTCTTCATTCAGAAATCACCTCAATGAGGGCTTTTCTGACCACCTATTTAAAATTTCACCTCCCCCGCAACTTAATATTTAATAACTCTCCTTTCCTACTTTACTTTTTCTCCTTAGCATCTATCATAACACATAGTATTATTGTTTAATTTTTATTGTGGTAGTTTAAGTGAAAGTTTACAATTCAAGTTAGTCTCTCATACAAAAATTTATACATACGTTGTTATCTGACCCTAACTGCTCTCCCTGTACTGTGACAACACACTCCTCCTTTCTACCCCTGATCTCCTGTGTCCATCCAACCAGCTCCTGACCCTCTCTGCCTTCTCAGCTCACCTCTGGACAGAAGCTGCCCATTTAGTCTCACGTATCTACTTGAGCTAAGAAGCACACTCTTCACAAGTATCATTTTATGTCCCACAGTCCAGTCCAATCTTTGTGTGAAGAGCTGGCCTCGGGAATTGTTTTAGTTCTGGGTTGAAAGAGAGTCCAGGGGCCATGCTTTCTGGGGTTCCTCTAATTATCAGTCAGACCATTAACTCTG
>NW_004444059.1:6464833-6476928 GCF_000243295.1 Trichechus manatus latirostris | reverse complement strand
CTTAGATGGCTGCTTGCAAGCTTTTAAGACCCCAGATGCCACTCACCAAAGTAGGATGCAGAACATTTTCTTAATAAACTTTGTTATGCCAATTGAGCTAGATGTCCGTTGAAAGTATGGTCCCCAGACCCGTGCCCCTGCTACTCTGTCCCTCAAAGTATTTGATTGTATTCAGGAAACTTCTTAGCTTTCGTTTAGCCCTGTTCTGCTGACTTCCCCTGTAGTGTGTGCTAACCTTCCTTTCACCTAAGATAATTCTTGTCTACTATCTACTTAGTGAACGACCATCACCCTCCCTCCCCACCCTCGCAACCATCAAAGAATGTATCATAACATATATCATTTTACTTATTTATACTGCTTACTGTTTATTCCTCCCACAATACTGTGAGCTCCATGAGAAATTTTTGACTTTGTGTTCACTGGTATGTCTCTAATATCTGGAATAAAGCTGAACACCATAATAAGTATTCAATAAATACAGGAATGTCCCTATTTTGATGTAAAGAGGAAAGCTAAAGCTCACTTTTCCATTCTTTGAGATTCAAGCTACCTTAATTAAATAATTAATCAAGTACCATGTTTCACCCATGCAGCATTGCTTTACTTAACATCTATTGAAAACAGCAGATAAAACAGGGCACACTTGAAAAAAAGGATTCACGTCATTCCATTCCTCTCAACTACCCATTTGCAGACAGGCACAGTAAGAAATTTTGTTCTCTGAAAGAAACAATCTTTGATGGTTACAAGGGAGGGGAGGGGTGGGGAGGGAAAAACACTAACTAGATAGTAGGTAAGTGGTAACCTTGGCAAACGGTAAGACAGTATATGATACTGGGGAAGTCAGCACAACTTGACCAGGGCAAAGTCATAGAAGCTTCACAGACACACATTCAAATGCCCTGAGGGATGAAGCTACTGGGCTGAGGGCTGGGGACCATGGTCTCGGGGGACATCTAGCTCAACTGGCATAACATAGTCTATAAAGAAAATGTTTTATATCTGACTGTGGTGAGTAGTATCTGGGGTCTTAAAAGCCTGCAAGCGGCCATCTAAGATACATCTACTGGTCCCATTCTGGCTGGAGCAAGGAGAATGAAGAAAACCAAAGACACAAGGGAAAGATTAGTCCAAAGGACTAATGAACCACAACTACCACAACCTCCACCAGACTGAGCCCAAAACAACTAGATAGTGCCCAGTTACCACCACCGACTGCTCTGGCAGGGATCACAATACAGGGTCCTGGACAGAGGGGGAAAAATATAGAACAAAAATTCAAAATCCAAAAAAAAAAAAAGATCAGGCTCGCTGGTCTGAAAGAGACTTGAGAAACCCCCAGAGTATGGCTCCCGGACACCCTTTTAACTCAGTACTGAAGTCAGTCCTGAGGTTCACCCTCCAACCAAAGATGAGAGGTCTACAGGGCCAAAAATAACACACATGAGGAATGTGCTTCTTAGTTCAAGCATGTATACGAGACCAATGGGCACACCAGCCCAAAAGCAAAGATGAGAAAGCAGGAAGGGACAGGGAAACTGGACGAATGAAAACAAGGAACCCGGGGTGGAGAAGGGGAGTGTGTTGACACATCTCAGAGTTGGCAACCAACGTGACAAAACAATCTGTATTAACTGTTTAGTAAGAAACTAATTTGCTCTGTAAACTTTCAACTAAAGCGCGTGCGCACACACAGACACACAGACACACAGACACACAGACACACAGACACACACACACACACACACACAGATTACAGCTAAGAAAAAAAAAGAAATTTTGTTTTCTGTAAGGTAAAGAGGTGAAAAAAGATGTTGGAAAAGATTCTTTTCTCTCAATTATTCCTATCCTGAACTGAAAACAAAATTTATTAAAATATTAAGCTTCTGCCAAGTATGTAAAGTTAAGGTTTACTTTCAAAATATTAGGGTTAGGAAAGGATCACTGCCTTCAGCAGCCCTTCCCTCCAAATATCACCATCCCCCTACCAGTTTCAAAAGCCAAACAAGGAAAATTAGTCTATCACAAGTTGCTCCCACTTCATTATGGTAGCTGTATCTTCTTTGTTTATACATAACTTGTTATTCTACATAAAGACACCGTAAATCCTCTTTGGAAATTACAAATTTCTAATTTTTTTTCACTTATTCATGTTTGCAACAGAGGTCATTGAGAGTGATGGTTTAAGTGCATTATTATGTACTTATCAAGAATTTTGCCACAGAGAACTGATTGCTTAAGCTACTTGAACAGATGCCTGTATCTTAAATAGAATCCCACAGATGTACTAATACAACTTACCCGGTATAAATCATTGTTTGTCAAGGAAAAGGGCAGGTTGGATACATATACTGTACTTTTACTTGGAGCCAATCCACCACTCATTTCTAAAAAGGAAAAACAAAAAAAACCATAAGCAATCTAAACCTGGTGTTCTTCATTCCAAGTAAAACCAATATTGCCAATTACTGATACAATTATTCCAGATTTATATGCCTTCCTTACATTTTGGGAATAGTTAGGAACAAAGACTGAGTGAATTTAAAAATTCCTTCTTCCCCAGCCACCATGTCTTAGGTATCTAGTGCTACTGTAACAGCAATACCACAAGTGGATGGTTTTAAAAAATTTATTTTCTCACAGTTAAGGAGGCTAGTTAACTCCAAATTAAGGGTGCCGGCTCTAGATGCAGGCCTTCTCTGTTGGCTTTGGGGAAGGTCCTTATTCTTTGGCTCCTTGGTGATCTTCATGTGGCTTGACATATGTCTTCCCCCATCTCTGCTTCTTTCACTTGTTGTTTAATCTCTCTTATATCTCAAGAAATTGATTTAAGACACACCCTACACTAATCCTATCTCATTAACATAATAAAGACATCCCATTCCCAAAGGGGATTATAACCACAGGCATAGAGGTTAAGATTTACAACATATGTTTTGGGGGCACACAATTCAATTCATAACACACCACTTAAAAATATTCTGGTTCTTCTTTCAAGTAATCTTTACTCTAATGGTTCCTGTGTTTGGGGCTGTGGATTTTCAGCAGATGCAGGAAAAACCCTGAGCCTACTCTAACCTCCCCTCCAGCTAAGTAAGGGCAAGAAGTTCTTTCTAATACGTACAGTACCTTGCCCATCCATGTCAGAAAGAACCTGGGAGCTCAAAAAGAACCTTAGCAGCTGATTTTCACGAATACCATGTTTGGGTATTTTTTTTGACTGTCTTAATATTTTTCTTTGGCATACTGCTAAGAGGAAATTTCAGACTTTCCATTTGACATATGCAAAGTTCTTTAAAATCATGTTATTGCCAAATTACGAAATGACACATTTTGTTACATGAACAGGTTCAGCGTCTTGAGGGATATTGACCTGTATACATATTTCTGAGTTTACAAGTACAACCTGTATTTAATTTTCACATCTTTTACAAAAAATTATTTGTGAAAATTGTATCAAACTCAACCAAGTTCAAGTTTTCGATTAAAAAGGCATGTGTGGTGTGTATCTGAGATGAGGTAAACCAATTATCACAAATGGTGAAATACTTATTCTAAAGCACGCAACTCGCGAAGTAATGGTAAAACTGCTTGATGGTTGGGTTTTTTGAAATGATTTAGAAAACTTCAAGAACTCAACATCGATAGATCGCATTTTAAAAGTTTCTCAATTGAAATTATTTATAGGTTAGACGTTCCCAGTGAGAACTATGAGGATAAGCAAAGGTATAAATGGAATAAAAAAGACGGCGTGAGTGGCAAATCGTTTTGGCGGCCAGGTCTGGAAGAGGACCCGCAGAGAAAAAGGCCGCGGCTGGGGAGGTGTTTACCTTCAACTGAGGTGGGCCCTAGGATCTGCTGAGGCTCAACCCCGACTATTCCTCGCCCCACGCAACGTCCTCGGCATCAGGCATCACGGGTCCTGGAAGAGTTCAGGCGCCTGAGCGAAAAGGTATCAGCAGCTCCGCCTCCACCTGGCTCTCGGTAGCCGCGCCACAGACGCGTAAGAACCCTAGACCCCGAAGCCCAGAGGCGGGCGCTTCTGCTGACGTCTTTGCGTGCGCCGGAAGTGCCTTGCGGGGAGCGCGGCAGGGAGCGGGCGACTACATTTACGGGGTCTCCCGGCGGCCCAGAGTCGGTGAGCGCATTTTAGTCTTCCAAGAAGTGGATAGGTACTGGCGCACGGGCTGTTGTACTCTGGGGAACGGGTGGACGGGCGGGCATTTTCTGTGGCGGGACCTGGAATCTACCGCTTTGCTTGAACCGTACAACAGTTCTGCCCCTGCGGATGGGGGTGGAGTTTTAAATAAAGGAAAGTGTTAGGTTTAAGATACAGGTTCTCTTTTTTAGCGCCTTAATATGCAGAGAGAGGACTAAGCTAGGTAACTTCAGTGATCCGAGATCAGTCAGGAGATCGGTAATTTTTTTTGAATGTGTCGGACGTATCCAGCTCGGTAAAGGCACTTTGGGAGCTACAAGAAAGTATAAAACAGGCCTTTTTCTGGCGGATATTTCAGTCTAGTTGGGGAGACAAAGCTAATTTGGGGAGACTTGGACTTACAGAATGACTCACCTTGAGTATTGGTATGGACAAATGTTGGACTTCCTGACACGTTTTTCTTCCTGTAAATCGATAATGGGCACACGCTGCTTTTTTTTCCCTAAGAGACCATAAACCGGCCCATCATTTCTGCAGAAAAATAAGAAAATATTGCAAGGTAGTTTATACCAGGGCTTCGAACCAGTTCATTCCGGTTCGAACTCCTGCTAAGAATTTGCATTTCCACCACAGATATAGTGAATCAGAATCTACATTTTAATAAGATCCCCAGGTGATTCTTATGTATAATTTTGAGACTCATTGCTCTACTTCTGGTTCTCAGAATTGGTTCCTAAGCAGCAGCTTAGCATCGCCTGGGAACTTGTTAGAAATGCAAATTCTCAGCAGGGGTTTGAACCGGAATGAACCGGTTCGAGGCCCTGGTTTATACTTATTAACTTCTACCCACCAGCACACACAGACCAGGCCTCTAACCATTCCCTGGGAGCCTGCGTGCCAGCAGCCTGGAACCAAAAGCCTCTCCTGGAGCCTGCACAATCAATCCAGACTGAAGTGGATGCCTTCTAGAGAGACCGAAGTACAATCCATCCAGGGCGCGGCTGAATTTTGAGAGGTCTGAATGCCTCCCTGTCCACCAGGGGACCGCTGAGACTAATTCTCTTGGCAAACTTGTGGCCAGCCAAACCTACCATGCTTCACATCCCTGTTATCCTTGGTTACCGCCCAAGATGTAAGCCCCTTTGGTCTTCTATGCTATACCCTCATCTCTATGCTGCTTTGTGCTTCCTCTCCCTTGATTTAGGCTATTACTGCTTCTCCCTCCTTTTCTTACCCGTTTCACCCCTCAACAACCTGACCCAGCTGTGCTCTGCATCCTCTGCTCCATGCTTAACAAACTCTTAACATACTCAGCCTTGTTACTGAAATTCTCTTTCATCTCTTGACCTTAACTAAAATGTGGCTTTCCTCTCCAGCCCTTTCAGTTGAGCCTTTTCTCTCACACCGGCATGAAGGTTAGGCAAGGACTTTAGCCATATGGAACTGATTTCACTTCCTCAGAATACATTTTTCTGCCCTCAGGGGGGAAAAGTCTTTGCAAAGGCTTTTTGCCTCTCCCTGGGACATGAGATCTCCCAGTCCTCCTCTACCTGTTTTTGGATAATTCCTCCTCCTGATAAAGATCAGAGTTCAGCTGTTTAAACCACCAAGGAGTATTCCCTAACTTTCCATAGACAGTTAGATACCCTTGCCATGTGCTCTTAAGTGCCATCTACTTTCTTCATCGTAGCTCTTATCATATGTACTGTAATTGCTTTTCTCTTTGCCTTCCCTACTAAGCTAGACTAGGGGAGGAACTGTGTCTTGTTCCTCTTCATAACTCTAGTGCCAATACACTTTGTGTATTGGTTTTTCTTGAGTGATTGCAGGTGTTGCAGGTATGGTCTGAGAAGCTAGGCAGTTGACGTTAATGAGTGTAAGAACCTGTCAAAAGGGGTCAGCTGCTACTCAGCTTCAGTTGATTGCGGCCCTATGAGAATATGATTCCAGTGTTGCCAGAACATCCAATTTTTTTCAAGAAAACTTGAAAATAAAGTTTTTTTTGAAGTGACTGCTTCCAATTTTAAAATATTGTTAATGAGATAAATTTTGTTTAAAAAAATGTGGACCAGAAAAAAGATATCTGTAAGTCACATGTGACATTCCATCCATCAGTTTGGAATTTGTTTTAAGTGTTGTAGAGTTCAGGTAACAGGCTTTGTGCAGAACAGTAGATTTAGAGCTGGGCCTCGATAAACGTTTAGAAGTTGAAAGAGGTATTCCGGTTTGGGAAAAACTCAACTCCAGGGTAGTGTGCATTCTCTATGCACGGTGAAGAGGCTAGCATGAATGGTCCTTTTGGAGAAAATAGGTTAGGTGAGAGGAATGGAAGGGGGCAAATAGAGGGCAGAAAAGTTTGAATTTATTGTGGTCAATTAATAAGAAACCATTTAAATTCTTAATCAGGGAAGTTTCACATTATGAATGATGTTTTATCAAAGTTAATTGGACATCCTTTTTTAGCACAATTTGGAGAGTAAAAGACTGGAAGGAGGCTGACCAGTTAAGACTAACTTCCATCCAAATGTAAAGTAAGATTTAGAGTTATAAATATTATACATAGATATCTGGTATTTTTGTCCACTTGTGTAATTTCACTTAATTACTTAAGATGGATAGTCAAGAAGCCCTTACTAAGTATTTAGTACAGTACGGTGGGAAAGTATCCTTAAAGCATTGCAAAGCTAAGTAACTTGTGAAACTAGTAGAGAATGTAGTACTTTAACAGTGCTATATTATATGATTCATTGTGGACGCAATCAGTGATCTTCTTTCCCTAGCCTCTTCTCTGATCTGTTTTGTATACTGCCAGGTTAATTTTCAGGAATGGTCTTTTTTCCCTCACTCCTGAGCTTAAAAGCGTTCGGTGAGCTCCTCCTCTAGCCTTTTTGCTTTGTTGTGCCATTGAATGCCCTTGAATCTATTCTGTGCATGCTTTCTGAGGCAGTGTGATATAATGGTAAGGGCTTGGGCTTTAAAGTCAAGCAGGCCTGAGTCTGACTCCAGACTCCACCTGGCTCTGGAACTTGAACCTTTCAGACCCTCCAAGTTTTTCTCTGGACTGTTAGGGATAATATCTACTTCGTTAGGATTGTGCGGGTTAAGGATTTACGTGTTTTTAATGTTTATAGCCCAAATCCTTGCGCATATGAGAGGAAATGAAAGCTTGTTGAATACTTGTCAAGGCTTATTTACCAATCCTTTGTAATGTGAATCGTCTGCTCTGGTCAGTTCTGTCTTCTTTCTCATGTACATTCTGTTTTCTCTAATGCCTTTCTCTTTTTTTGGTATTTACTCTTTACTATTAACCATTCACATTCAAGTGATCTCTCGATAGTATTTAAATTTTCTTAGCTTTCTTAACTACCATTGTCTGCATTTATGTCTTCCTGAGCACTGAACAATAATTCTTGTAGGTACTTTGCTCTGTTTTGAATGTTTTAGTTGGCCTCAGTGTCACTTATTTTTTTCAAGCAAACCTCAACTAATTATGTTCTAAAATTCATTTTTGATTTAATTGTCTGGAATTTGAAATACTTTTCATTAGAAAACATGTAAAATATATGTGTTTTTTAGGTTTAACTCAGCCCTTAAAAGCTTCTGGTATTTCATTTTAGGATGTCAGGACTATATTTACCTTGTTTTAGATCAGTTGGATCTCAATACTGACTGTATATTAGAAGCTTAAGATTAAAAAAAAAAAAAGTACCAGGGCCCCATCTCAAGGTAATTAAATAGGGATTTCATAGGGTAGGGCCTAAGATTGGTATTGTTAAAGCTTCTTAGATGATTCTAGTATGCAGCCAAACTTGAGAATCACTGCTTTAGAAGCTAGACCTAAAGGAATCTCATTGGTACCTTTTGCTCAAAAGCAAAGTAACTTTAGTGTCATAAGTGGGACAGGAACAACAATGTAATAGTGCTCACTAGAATTTTTCTGACTAATGCAGAGGTACAAACTGCTAATATTTAGGTTCCCCAGAATGGCTCATGCAGTGGTCATATGAACAGTCTGTTTGTTTGACCATTACTTAATATTTATACTTTTACTCTGCTAAGCAAAAGGAGTAAGAAGTATACAGTCCTTGCCTTAACAGTAGTGTTTAGTTTGGGAGGGAGAAGAGAAAGAAAAGTAAATAGAATAGGATGTTTTACAGTACTACAGGTATCAGCAGGGTGTTTTGGGGGGCTCAGAGGGGACACAGCTTAATTCTTTCTGGAGAAGAGAAAACCTGACATTTGAACTGAATTGTGAAGGATAAGTGAATGGTTAAAAGCAAATAAACAGAAGAAACATACTATAGGCAGAGAAAAGCATGTGCCAAGGTGTGGTGTTGAGAAATAATAGCATACTTGCAGAACAGAGAGTAGGTTGATATGTGGGGAAGTAGTAGGAGAAAAAGCTGGAAAGGCAGGAACAAGGTCATAAAGAGCCTCTTCTCAAGTTTAGGATTAAGACTTTATTCTTTAGGATGCAGGGAGCCATTGAGAGATTTTCTAATCAGGTGTCTTTCAGAATGAACACTGTCCACAGTTTGCAGGGTGGATGGGGTGGGGAAGGTGAAACCAGAAGCAGGGATACCAGTTATACTGGGGAGTCAAATGAATAGGGCCTGGTCAAAGACGTTGGTAGCAGGAATAGGGGAATGTAGATTGATTTGCTTTAGTGAGGTGATAGATTTAGTGACTAATTAGATATGAAAAGTTTTGGATCTTGGATGACTCAGATTTCTGATTTGGTCATTTGTGTACGTGGTCGTGTCATTGACGAAAATAGGGAAGACAGGTTTTTGAGAAGTATGAAGAATTGAGTTTTGGCATGTTGAGTTGGAGGTGTCTGGGACATCCCCTTTTTTTGTTTTCTGTTGAAACTTTACACAGCAAAACATACACCAATTCAACATTTCTACCTGTACAGTTCAGTGACATTGATTACATTCAAGTTGTGCAGCCATTCTTGTCCTCCTTTGCTGAATTGTTCTTCTCCCATTACCATGAACTCACTTCCCCCTGACCTTCCTATCTGACCTTTCGAGTTGATAGCGTAAGTTTGATCCCATATAGGTAGTTCTTAAAAGAGCATAATGCTCAAGGCAGACATTTTTTACTAGTTAAGCTAAATTATTGTTTGGTTTTAAAGTAAGTCTTCAGGGAATTGTTTGGTTTAAAGATTATCTCAGGACAACCACTTCGGAGGTTCATCCAGCCTCACTGTCTCCTTATAAAGTCTGGATTCCATGAGAATTTGGAATTTTGTTCTGCATTTTTCCCCTTTTTGATTGGGAGTCTTCTGTAGAATCTCTGATCAAAATGTTCAGTAATGGTAGCTGGGCACCAGCGGGATATCCTCTTGAAAAGAGTCAGGATGGATGTAGAAGTATAGGTGACATTTATCTAGAGGGAGCATCTTACCAACATTAATAAACTCATTCTGTGAATACTGATCTCATACTTTGCAAGTTGTTATAAGTGCTTAATATGTGCTTGGCTGCTAACTGAAAGGTCCGTGGTTCAAACCCACCAGCTGCCTCCAAGGGAGAAGGATGTGGCAGTCTGCTTCTGTAAAGATTACAGCCTTGGAATTGCTATGGGGCATTTTCTACTCTGTCGTATAGGGTCACTATGAGTGGGGGTCGACTTAATGGCAATGGATTAATATTAACCAATGAATAAAATAGAGATCCCTACTTTCATGTAGCTCATATTCCTAGGGAGGGACCAATAATATGCATAGATGACAATTATGTAGTATCTTAGGTGATCATTGTTGTTGTTAGGTACCGTCAAGTCAGTTCAATCGGTTCTGACTCACAGTGACCCTACAGGACAGGATAAAACTGCCCCATAGGGTTTCCGAGGAGCGGCTGGTGGGTTTGAAATGCTGACCTTTTTGTTAGCAGTCGAGCTCTTAAGCACTGTGCCACCAAAGTGATTAAAACCAGAAATCAAACCCATTGCCGTCAAGTCAATTCCGACTCATAGCGACCCTATAGGACAGTGTAGAACTGCCCCATAGAGTTTCCAAGCAGCGACTGGTGGATTTGAACTGCTGACCTTTTGGTTAGCAGCTGTAGCACTTAACCACTACACCAGCCAGGGTGATTAGTGCTTTGAGAAAAAATAGCAAGATTGGGGTATCTGGAGTGAAGGAGTGAGGTAGTTAGGGTAGGCCTTGTTGAGAAGGTGACATTAAAGGATGAGGAAGTTAACCATGCAGATAGCTGGAAAGCAAGCTTTCTCGGCAGGGAACTGTCAGTACAAAAAGGCTTGTGTTGTTAGCTGCCGTTGAGTCAGCTCCCAACTCATGGCAATCCTATGTGCTACCCAGTAGAGCAGCTTCATAGGGTTTTCTTGGCTGTAATCTTTACAGAAGCAGATACCTAGGCTTTTCTTCCCCAGAGCCTCTGGGTGGATTTGAACTGCCAATCTTTCAGTCAGCAGCTGATTGAAAATCACTTATGCCAACCAGCCCCTGCAAAGGCTTATTATAGCTCATTTAAAATATGAGGACAGATATACTGACACATTTGGGTGAACTTTCTATTTACTAACAGTGGCTGGCTGTCAAAATAGTTATTGAATGAATTAAAAAGAATGAAAGGAATGGTTCTAGGGACAAGGGAGAGCTATTCATCCTTAGTGTATTTAATAATACAAGCTGACTGGAGCAATCTGCAGTTACTTTATAGCTTAAGCTGCTACTGTCAGCAGTTTGGATAAAATAAGAAACAAGTTCTCTATCACCTTGCCTTTGGATTTATGGTGTGAGTGGTTTGATCGAATGATACTGCCTGTGACTTTCTTCTGTTTTCAGGTTACCCTTACTTAGAGTGCAAGTCCTTCTTATACTCCCAGCTCAAATTAACAAGACAGTGGTTAGGTAGCTGAGAACAGAGTAGCTCCAAGTAGTACTCTTCATAAAGACTTATTTTCTTTTTGGAATTAAATATAGCATAATGGTATAGGAAGAATACCCTCTTTACTGAATATGGCATAAGAGACAGATTTTTATAATCTAGAACCAGTTATTAGTGAACTTCTAAATTAAGTTTACGTTCTCCACACTGAATTCTAATTCTGTTCTTTCCCTAATTGTGATGTAGAGGATCCTTGCATTTTTCAGTTGTATTCTTCAATTTTCATATTCTGTTGGGTTGGAGAACTTTTTTTTTTTTTTTTTTTTTTTATAGTTTAGATGAAGTTTACATTTCAAGTTAGTCTCCCATACAAAAATTTATTCATACATTGTTATGTGACCCTAATTGCTCTCCCCATACTATGACAGCACACTCCTTTCTACCCCTTATTCCCCAAGTCCATTCAGCCAGCTCCTAACTCCCTGCCTTCCCATCTCACCTCCGGATAGAACTGCCTGTTTAGTCTCTTGTATCTACTTGAGCTAAGAGGTACACTCCTCAGGAGTATCACTTTAGGTCCCACAGTCCAGTCCAATCGCTGTCTGAAGGGTTGGCCTCGGAAATTGTTTTAGTTCTGGGCTGATAGAGAATCCGGGGGCCATGCTTTCCAGGGTTCCTCCAGTCTCAGACCATTAAGTCTGGTCTTCTTATTAGAATATGAGTTCTGCACCCACCTTTCTCCTGCTCCATCAGGGACTCTCTGTTGTGTTCCCTGTCAGGGCAATCATTGGTGGTAGCTGGGCACCATCTAGTTCTTCTGGTCTCAGACTGATGAAGTCTCTGGTTTCTGTGGCCATTTCTGTCTCTTGGGCTAATACTTTCCTTGTGTCTTTGGTGTTCTTCATGCTGCTTTACTCCAGGTGGGCTGGGACCAATTGATGCATCTTAGATGGCCACTTGCAAGCTTTTAAGACCCCAGACGCCACTCACCAAAGTACGATGCAGAACATTTTCTTAATAAGCTTTGTTATGCCAGTTGACCTAGATGTCCCGTGAAAGCATGGTGTCCAGACCCC
>NW_004444059.1:6462222-6463968 GCF_000243295.1 Trichechus manatus latirostris | reverse complement strand
GTGAACAGTGCTGCAGTGAACATGGGTGTGCATATATCTATTTGTGTGACGGCTCTTATTTCTCTAGGATATATTCCAAGGAGCGGGATAGCTGGATAGTCTGGTACTTCTATTTCTACCTTTTTAAGGAAGCGCCAAATTGATTTCCAAAGTGGTTGTACCATTTTACATTCCCAGCATCAGTGTATAAGTGTTCTAGTCTCTCCACAACCTCTCCAGCATTTATAATTTTGTGTTTTTTGGATTAATGCTAGCCTTGTTTGGGTAAGATGATATCTCATTGTAGTTTTGATCTGCATTTCTCTAATGGCAAGTGATCGTGAGCATTTCTTCATGTGTTTGTTAGCCGCCTGAATATCTTCTTTGGCGAAGTGGCTGTTCATATCCGATGCCCATTTTTTAATTGGGTTATTTGTCTCTGTTGTTGGGGTTTTGCAGTATCTTGTAGATTTTAGAGATTAGATGCTGATTGGATTTGTTGCAGGCAAAAATTTTTTCCCAGTCTGTAGGTTGTCTTTTGACTCTTTTGGTGAAGTCTTTTGATGAGCATAAGTGTTTGATTTTTAAAAGCCCCCAGTTATCTAGTCTCTCTTCTAGTGCTGTGCATTGTTACTTATAGTTCGTATACTGTTTATGCCATGTATTAGGGCTCCTAGCATTGTCCCTATTTTTTCTTCACTGATCTTTATCGTTTTCGATTTTATTTTTAAGTCTTTGATCCATTTTGAGTTAGTTTTTGTGCATGGTGTGAGGTATGGCTTGTTTCAGTTTTTTGCAGATGGGTATCCAGTTATGCAAGCACCATTTGTTAAAGACACTGTCTTTTCCCCAGTTACCGGACTTTGGGCCTTTGTCAAATATCAGTTACTTATAGGTAGATGAATTTATGTCTGGATTCTCAATTCTGTTCCATTGGTCTATGTGTCTGTTGTTGTACGAGTACCAGGCTGTTTTGACTACTGTGGCGGTATAATAGGTTCTAAAATCAGGTAGGGTGAGGCCTCTCACTTTGTTCTTCTTCTTGAGTAATGCTTTATTCGGGGCCTCTTCCCTTTCTGTATAAAGTTGGTGATTGTTTCTCCATCTCATTAAAAAATGTCGTTGGAATTTGGGTCAGGATTGCATTGTATCTATAGATTGCTTTGGGTAGAATTGACATTTTCACAAGGTTGAGTCTTCCTACCATGAGCAAGGTATGGTTTTCCACTTATGCAGGTCTTTTTTGGTTTCTTGCAGTAGTGTCTTGTAGTTTTCATTGTATAGATCTTCTATGTCTCTGGTTAGATTTATTCCAAGTATTTTATGTTCTTGGGGGCTACTGTAAATAGTATTGATTTGATGATTTCTTCTTTGAGGTTCTCTTTGTTGGTGTAAAGGAATCCAACTGATTTTTGTATGTTTATCTTGTATCCTGAAACTTTACTGAAATCTTCTATTCCAGTAGTTTTCTTGTGGATTCTTTGGGGTTTTCGGTGCATATCATCTGCAAATAGAGATACTTTGACTTCTTCCCTACCAATTTAGATGCCCTTATTTCCTTTTCTAGCTTAATTGTTCTGGCTAGGACCCCCAGCACAATGTTGAATAAGAGTGGTGATAAAGGGCATCCTTGTCTGGTTCCCGTTCTCAAGGGGAATGCTTTCAGAGTCTCTCCATTTAGGATGATGATGGCTGTTGGCTTTATATAAATGCCCTTAATTATACTGAGGAGTTTCCCTTCTATTCCTATTTTGTTGAGTGTTTTTA